>NW_028169957.1:161073-324062 GCF_963971535.1 Notolepis coatsorum
CGTCCTCTTGCCACCACCACCCCTGTCCTCTTGCCACCACCACCCCTGTCCTCTTGCCACCACCACCCCTGTCCTCTTGCCACCACCCACCCCCGTCCTCTTGCCACCACCCCTGTCCTCTTGCCACCACCACCCCTGTCCTCTTGCCACCACCACCCCTGTCCTCTTGCCACCACCCCTGTCCTCTTGCCACCACCACCCCTGTCCTCTTGCCACCACCCACCCCCGTCCTCTTGCCACCACCACCCCTGTCCTCTTGCCACCACCCACCCCCGTCCTCTTGCCACCACCCACCCGTCCTCTTGCCACCACCCACCCGTCCTCTTGCCACCACCACCCCCCGTCCTCTTGCCACCACCCACCCGTCCTCTTGCCACCACCCACCCCTGTCCTCTTGCCACCACCCACCCGTCCTCTTGCCACCACCCCTGTCCTCTTGCCACCACCCACCCCTGTCCTCTTGCCACCACCCACCCGTCCTCTTGCCACCACCCACCCGTCCTCTTGCCACCACCACCCCTGTCCTCTTGCCACCACCACCCCTGTCCTCTTGCCACCACCACCCCTGTCCTCTTGCCACCACCACCCCTGTCCTCTTGCCACCACCACCCCTGTCCTCTTGCCACCACCACCCCTGTCCTCTTGCCACCACCACCCCTGTCCTCTTGCCACCACCACCCCTGTCCTCTGCCATCAGGCCCGCAGGGCGCCAGGCCCAGGCCAGCCGAGGGGCCGATGCTAGTATGCTAGTGCTAGCATGACTCCAGTGCTCCATCTAAGTGTTTAGACCTGTTGAGTTCACCTGTCTGTCACACAGAGCCCTGTCTATGCTGCTCTCCTCCTCCGGTCTTTCCTTACTGTACAAGTGGTGTGTGTGTGTGTGTGTGTGTCTGTGTGTGTGTGTGTGTGTGTGTGTGTGTGTGTGTGTGTGTGTGTGTGTGTGTGTGTGTGTGTGTGTGTGTGTGTGTGTGTGTGTGTGTGTGCGTGCGTGCGTGCGTGCGTGCGTGCGTGCGTGCGTGCGTGTGCTTGTGATTACAGAAATGTAATTCATGTTGTTGACTGTGTTGATGGATGGCACACAAAGCTAATTTGATATAGGAATGTCACTTTTTCACCTCATGTTCAACCAGAATTTAGATTAGATTCCAATTCATTGTCATTATGAAAAGATGTTTGGCATCCAACCAGAGTGCAAATGTAACAGTAAAGTGCAATAGTAATATACAATGTACAGGTGAATAAACTGGGTATAAAATATATAAGTTAGTACTACTGATGAATAGTGCTAATCAGATGTACAGAGTTTAGTAGTATTAATAAAGTATCACTATTTGAATAGCTGGTTGCCAGCTATGTCTCCAAAAGTACATTATTGTAAGCACTTTGAGGACCAACATTCACTTAGCATAAACTGGAAGCTATTTCCTGCTATGGTAGGAATGGTAAGAAGAAAATAATAATATAATAATAATAACTCTGATCAGATCATGATCGCCAAGTTCCGCATTTCAATCTATTTCACCTGGAAACACTCTAGTATAAGAAGACATTGTTTATTGGCACACTATGATTTAATCTGGAATGCTGTACGTGTGCTCCATGGGAATGACCATCTGTGATTCACAGTTATCAAGTGGAGTGTGACAGAGTGGTCCTGCCCAGCCCTGACAGAACAATGACCAGCTCCCCCCCCCCCCCCCCCCCGCGGCTAGGATTGAACCGTGTCTGTACTGCTGGCAAACAGAAGAAGTGACAGGCGAGCAGCGCAGTCATCATGGCTTCAGCGCAAAACTTTTCTCATAGAAACCAAGGTCACCACCGCGCTACTCTTTCACAACGTAAGCCGAAATCGAAGGCAGCGGCCACACACAGAGAGAAAGAGAACTAGAAAAGAGAGAGGGAGAGAGAGAGAGAGAGAGAGAGAGAGAGAGAGAGAGAGAGAGAGAGAGAGAGAGAGAGAGAGAGAGAGAGAGAGAGGGGATGAGAGAAACACGCCAAACTGTGCATAAATTGAAAGTGCTCCCCTTGGGTTCAGGCTGTGCGTGTTGCGTAGGGTGTGAACAGGCCGGTCACCTTGGCCCCGGCGTGTGACGGTAGAGCGTGGATAAAGCGAAGTGAAGGAGCGGCTCGAGACAAGGTCGCACCGGAATGGGCAGAGGACGCCACACACCACAGCAGCCAGACGAGCCAAATCACAGAGACAATCACAGCAATACACGAGCAGAAGGGGCTGAGAGGGCCAAGCATAGAGCAGAGAAAATACCAGCCTATAAAAACAAACAGAATTATGAAAATGCCGCCGTACGTCCTGCCCTCGAGGATATCAGAGGAAAAACACATTAACGCGTGCATGCCTTTCCTTCGTGAACACGCATTTATATATATGTAAAGCGGTGCGCACGACCACAGCGGGAAACAGCAGCAATAACTGCTGAAACACCTGCAGGATGCAAATACATATTCATGTAGTAGGCTACATAGTACAGGCAACATGGACATATACACACATGTGGCCTTATCTGCGTGAGCCACAGGCCAGGCTGGCGAGTGAAACACTTGATACTTGATGGAAGTTAGAAGGAGGGGAGACTCAGGAGAAGCAGGGGAGACTCAGGGGAAGGAGGGGAGACTCAGGAGAAGGAGGGGAGACTCAGGAGAAGGGGAGACTCAGGAGAAGGAGGGGAGACTCGGGAGAAGGAGGGGAGACTCAGGAGAAGCAGGGGAGACTCAGGAGAAGCAGGGGAGACTCGGGAAAAGCAGGGGAGACTCGGGAGAAGGAGGGGAGACTCAGGAGAAGGAGGGGAGACTCAGGAGAAGCAGGGGAGACTCAGGAGAAGGAGGGGAGACTCAGGAGAAGGGGAGACTCATAAGAAGCAGGGGATACTCGAGAGAAGGAGGGGAGACTCAGGAGAAGCAGGGGAGACTCAGGAGAAGCAGGGGAGACTCGGGAGAAGGAGGGGAGACTCAGGAGAAGCAGGGGAGACTCAGGAGAAGAAGGGGAGACTCAGGAGAAGGAGGGGAGAATCGGGAGAAGGAGGGGAGACTCAGGAGAAGGAGGGGAGACTCAGGAGAAGCAGGGGAGACTCAGGAGAAGGAGGGGAGACTCAGGAGAAGGGGAGACTCAGGAGAAGCAGGGGATACTCGGGAGAAGGAGGGGAGACTCAGGAGAAGCAGGGGAGACTCTGGAGAAGCAGGGGAGACTCGGGAGAAGGAGGGGAGACTCAGGAGAAGGAGGGGAGACTCAGGAGAAGCAGGGGAGACTCGGGAGAAGGAGGGGAGACTCAGGAGAAGGAGGGGAGACTCAGGAGAAGGAGGGGAGACTCAGGAGAAGCAGGGGATACTCAGGAGAAGGAGGGGAGACTCAGGAGAAGGAGGGGAGACTCTGGAGAAGCAGGGGAGACTCAGGAGAAGGAGGGGAGACTCTGGAGAAGGAGGGGAGACTCAGGAGAAGCAGGGGATACTCAGGAGAAGGAGGGGAGACTCAGGAGAAGGAGGGGAGACTCAGGGGAAGCAGGGGAGACTCTGGAGAAGGAGGGGAGACTCAGGGGAAGGAGGGGAGACTCAGGAGAAGGAGGGGAGACTCAGGAGAAGAAGGGGAGACTCAGGGGAAGCAGGGGAGACTCAGGAGAAGGAGGGGAGACTCAGGGGAAGGAGGGGAGACTCAGGGGAAGCAGGGGAGACTCAGGAGAAGGAGGGGAGACTCAGGGGAAGGAGGGGAGACTCAGGAGAAGGAGGGGAGACTCAGGAGAAGAAGGGGAGACTCAGGAGAAGGAGGGGAGACTCAGGAGAAGCAGGGGAGACTCGGGAGAAGGAGGGGAGACTCAGGGGAAGGAGGGGAGACTCAGGGGAAGCAGGGGAGACTCAGGAGAAGGAGGGGAGACTCAGGGGAAGGAGGGGAGACTCAGGGGAAGCAGGGGAGACTCAGGAGAAGGAGGGGAGACTCAGGGGAAGGAGGGGAGACTCAGGAGAAGGAGGGGAGACTCAGGAGAAGAAGGGGAGACTCAGGAGAAGGAGGGGAGACTCAGGAGAAGCAGGGGAGACTCGGGAGAAGGAGGGGAGACTCAGGAGAAGGAGGGGAGACTCAGGAGAAGGAGGGGAGACTCAGGAGAAGGAGGGGAGACTCAGGAGAAGCAGGGGAGACTCAGGAGAAGGAGGGGAGACTCAGGAGAAGGAGGGGAGACTCAGGAGAAGGAGGGGAGACTCAGGAGAAGCAGGGGAGACTCAGGAGAAGCAGGGGAGACTCAGGAGAAGCAGGGGAGACTCGGGAGAAGGAGGGGAGACTCAGGAGAAGGAGGGGAGACTCAGGAGAAGGAGGGGAGACTCAGGAGAAGGAGGGGAGACTCAGGAGAAGGAGGGGAGACTCAGGAGAAGCAGGGGAGACTCAGGAGAAGGAGGGGAGACTCAGGAGAAGGAGGGGAGACTCAGGAGAAGGAGGGGAGACTCGGGAGAAGGAGGGGAGACTCAGGAGAAGCAGGGGAGACTCAGGAGAAGCAGGGGAGACTCGGGAGAAGGAGGGGAGACTCAGGAGAAGGAGGGGAGACTCAGGAGAAGCAGGGGAGACTCAGGAGAAGGAGGGGAGACTCAGGAGAAGGAGGGGAGACTCAGGAGAAGGAGGGGAGACTCAGGAGAAGGAGGGGAGACTCAGGAGAAGCAGGGGAGACTCAGGAGAAGGAGGGGAGACTCAGGGGAAGGAGGGGAGACTCAGGAGAAGCAGGGGAGACTCAGGAGAAGGAGGGGAGACTCGGGAGAAGGAGGGGAGACTCAGGAGAAGGAGGGGAGACTCAGGAGAAGCAGGGGAGACTCAGGAGAAGGAGGGGAGACTCAGGAGAAGGGGAGACTCAGGAGAAGCAGGGGATACTCGGGAGAAGGAGGGGAGACTCAGGAGAAGCAGGGGAGACTCAGGAGAAGCAGGGGAGACTCGGGAGAAGGAGGGGAGACTCAGGAGAAGGAGGGGAGACTCAGGAGAAGGAGGGGAGACTCAGGAGAAGGAGGGGAGACTCAGGAGAAGGAGGGGAGACTCAGGAGAAGGAGGGGAGACTCAGGAGAAGCAGGGGATACTCAGGAGAAGGAGGGGAGACTCAGGAGAAGGAGGGGAGACTCTGGAGAAGGGGAGACTCAGGAGAAGGAGGGGAGACTCTGGAGAAGCAGGGGAGACTCAGGAGAAGGAGGGGAGACTCTGGAGAAGCAGGGGAGACTCTGGAGAAGGAGGGGAGACTCAGGAGAAGCAGGGGAGACTCTGGAGAAGCAGGGGAGACTCTGGAGAAGCAGGGGAGACTCAGAAGAAGGAGGGGAGACTCAGGAGAAGGAGGGGAGACTCAGGAGAAGGAGGGGAGACTCAGGAGAAGGAGGGGAGACTCAGGAGAAGCAGGGGATACTCAGGAGAAGGAGGGGAGACTCAGGAGAAGCAGGGGAGACTCAGGAGAAGGAGGGGAGACTCAGGGGAAGGAGGGGAGACTCAGGAGAAGCAGGGGAGTCTCAGGAAAAGCAGGGGAGACTCAGGAGAAGGAGGGGAGACTCAGGAGAAGCAGGGGAGACTCAGGAGAAGCAGGGGAGACTCAGGAGAAGGAGGGGAGACTCGGGAGAAGGAGGGGAGACTCAGGAGAAGAAGGGGAGACTCAGGAGAAGCAGGGGAGACTCAGGAGAAGGAGGGGAGACTCAGGAGAAGCAGGGGAGACTCTGGAGAAGCAGGGGAGACTCTGGAGAAGGAGGGGAGACTCAGGGGAAGGAGGGGAGACTCAGGAGAAGCAGGGGAGACTCAGGAGAAGGAGGGGAGACTCAGGAGAAGGAGGGGAGACTCAGGAGAAGAAGGGGAGACTCAGGAGAAGGAGGGGAGACTCAGGAGAAGAAGGGGAGACTCAGGAGAAGGAGGGGAGACTCAGGGGAAGGAGGGGAGACTCAGGAGAAGGAGGGGAGACTCAGGAGAAGCAGGGGAGACTCTGGAGAAGCAGGGGAGACTCAGGAGAAGAAGGGGAGACTCTGGAGAAGGGGAGACTCAGGAGAAGGAGAGGAGACTCTGGAGAAGGAGGGGAGACTCTGGAGAAGGAGGGGAGACTCAGGAGAAGGAGGGGAGACTCTGGAGAAGGAGGGGAGACTCAGGAGAAGGAGGGGAGACTCAGGAGAAGCAGGGGAGACTCAGGAGAAGCAGGGGAGACTCAGGAGAAGGAGGGGAGACTCAGGAGAAGCAGGGGAGACTCGGGAGAAGGAGGGGAGACTCTGGAGAAGGAGGGGAGACTCTGGAGAAGGAGGGGAGACTCAGGAGAAGCAGGGGAGACTCAGGAGAAGGAGGGGAGACTCAGGAGAAGGAGGGGAGACTCAGGAGAAGGAGGGGAGACTCGGGAGAAGGAGGGGAGACTCAGGAGAAGGAGGGGAGACTCGGGAGAAGCAGGGGAGACTCTGGAGAAGGAGGGGAGACTCAGGAGAAGCAGGGGAGACTCTGGAGAAGGAGGGGAGACTCAGGAGAAGGAGGGGAGACTCAGGAGAAGGAGGGGAGACTCAGGAGAAGCAGGGGAGACTCGGGAGAAGGAGGGGAGACTCTGGAGAAGGGGAGACTCAGGAGAAGGAGAGGAGACTCTGGAGAAGGAGGGGAGACTCTGGAGAAGGAGGGGAGACTCAGGAGAAGGAGGGGAGACTCAGGAGAAGCAGGGGAGACTCAGGAGAAGCAGGGGAGACTCAGGAGAAGCAGGGGAGACTCGGGAGAAGGAGGGGAGACTCAGGAGAAGCAGGGGAGACTCAGGAGAAGCAGGGGAGACTCAGGAGAAGGAGGGGAGACTCAGGAGAAGCAGGGGATACTCAGGAGAAGGAGGGGAGACTCAGGAGAAGGAGGGGAGACTCAGGAGAAGGGGAGACTCAGGAGAAGGAGGGGAGACTCAGGGGAGGGGGAGGCGCAGGAGAGAAGAGCCTCCTGTCACACATTGCATAGAGAGGCGCTGCTTCGCTCTGGTTTATTGGCATGATGAGAATGCCACTGATCTGCGCTGTAAACCACTCAGCCTGTCACACAGTGTTTACTCCAACCTCCATCAACATGTGCAGGCTGAGGAATAGAAGCTTCTTTTCTCCCAATTTCCGAACCACATTCTCTCTGTCTGATTCTCTCTCTCTCTACCCAAAACTGTCGGGATCTGTTGAGCTGTGGCCCCGCAGTGACCACTCTCAAAACTAAATGTTTAATAAAAGTGGGAAGGCTCTAATGCTCTCTGTCAAATGGCCCTATGATCTGCTGGAATATGAATGAGTTGCTTTGGGTTTTGAACAGCACAGCCAGCCTATAGGCTACTCCTCCCATTATGAGGCGTGTAGCTGGGACTGCCATGTTTCACCTCCCTGACCCGTAAAGGTGCTGTAGTGGTATTTTTTCTTTTGGTAAAATAAGTAGTCTACATGTTAAAATAATAGCTCTACATTCCGACAGCAATCACTGATATAGGAGTAGTTGGTCAGTAACATGGGTCTCCCAGTCCCTCCGCTCTGCACAGAAAATAGCCTACATTTTCTGGTATCCCTTCCCTCTTGATACAATCAGGAGAGAGAACTCCACAGTACAAAAGTAAGAAATAAAAAAAAAACACTTTATATCAGTGATGGCTGTTTGAATATAGAACTACTTACTTAACACTTATTTTAACAAAAGAAAGCCACTTACATCACCTTTAACATCAGAATCCTGCTTATCTCTTGGCACAGGTAACAGCAGGGATAACTATCGATGTCTGTCTGTCTGTCTGTCTGTCTGTCTGTCTGTCTGTCTGTCTGTCTGTCTGTCTGTCTGTCTGTCTGTCTGTCTGTCTGTCTTGTCTGTCTTGTCTGTCTGTCTGTCTGTCTGTCTGTCTGTCTTGTCTGTCTTGTCTGTCTGTCTGTCTGTCTGGCTGGCTGGCTGGCTGGCTGTCTGTCTGTCTGTCTGTCTGTCTGTCTGTCTGTCTGTCTGTCTGTCTGTCTGTCTGTCTGTCTGTCTGTCTGTCTGTCTGTCTGTCTGTCTGTCTGTCTGTCTGTCTGTCTTGTCTGTCTTGTCTGTCTGTCTGTCTGTCTGTCTGTCTGTCTGTCTTGTCTGTCTTGTCTGTCTTGTCTGTCTGTCTGTCTGTCTGTCTGTCTGGCTGGCTGGCTGGCTGTCTGTCTGTCTGTCTGTCTGTCTGTCTGTCTGACTGGCTGGCTGGCTGTCTGTCTGTCTCTCTCAATCGCATTGATCAAAGGTTCTGTGCCGAACCTCACAAAGCACAAATGCTCAGACATTATTTAAAGAAATCCCCTCCAGCATTAGATAATGAACAAGAAAGCACAAATGGTAGTGAGGAACATTGTGTGGCCTATAGTTTATCATAACAACAGCAAAATAGATTCCCACATTAATCAGCCATGGCCAGGCAGTCAGCAGGAGAAGCGGGCCCCTGGGGGCATTTGTAAATACACTGCACACACAGTAGCCCCACTATATCACCTTCCATGACTCAATGCCTTGATCTTTCATTTGATTTATCAGTGTTCTCCTCCTCGTTAGAAATACTACTGAGCGACAACAATAGAGACTAGGGGTGCACCGATATATCGGTCGGGTATCGGTATCGGCCGATAAGTGCCTTGTTGACTGCTATCGGCCTATCGGCCGATAAGCTCAAATGTGCCGATAGCAGTCGCCGATAACTAACCATCCATTTGTGTAGCGTCAAAAGGCAAAAAAAAAAAAAGTTCACTCGCGACCCACCTGCACAACGCCCGCCGTCCCCCCCACACACACACAAGCTACTGCATCAAAGTTACTATTTATGATTAACAAGGCATTCGTTTTGTGGCATTAACGTTATATAGTTAGTGTTACACGGACAATAACATCAGCATATTATTATTACCCATAGCAGCAAGGCATTACTCCGAGTCCGTTCATAGCCGGGAGGCAGAAGACTAACGTTACTGGTGAAAATGTGATTTACGTTGGAATACTCCTTTGCCAACTTGCTGTACTTTGCTTGCAGGTCTGCAGCCATTATTACTGGATTAAGAATAGCCCCAACTTTAGCCAACGTAACGTTATGGCTAAACCTTTAACATTAGTTAACCCTAGCTTTCGGTTAGCTGTTCAATGCATAGTAATAACACAACCAAGCGAATCCATCAGAGCTCCCCATCAACACCGCTCTGTCGGGAGGATGGCATTTAAGAAAGTATCTGCTGTTAAAATGACACAAACATTCGTTTTGTGGCATTAACGTTATTATAGTTAGTTACACGTTCAATTACATCAGCATAGTATTTACCCGAAGATAGCAAGCAAGCCGTGCATAGCTCGGTTACATTCCGTTGCTCATTCCGTACACAACTACACATTCTGCAATCTGTTAATAAAGTTTTCAACCAGACAAATGTATAGAAAGGCTTTGTTTTATTATAACATTTGTTGCAGTAAAATCATTGTGTCTCGTTTGGCCATCCTGTGGAGCGCGCTGGTCGGCGGGCACTGCCGGGCAGCTAACGTATTAGCTTGTTGTGGTTCTGAGTTTGACTCGCATTCTCGCAAGCAGATCATCAATGGCGGCATGCCCCGAAGTAGAAAAATGAATAAACGCTTGGTGGTAAGCAGGAGGTGGGTGCTAGCGGTGTGGCGTAATTGGCCGAATCGACTGTCAATCAAAATGGTTCCATTGCATTGGTTGAAAGCTCTGGTTGAGAGAATAGTATCCCGCTGCAGGCCGCCAGAATGGTTCCATTGCATTGGTTGAAAGCTCTGGTTGAGAAAATAGTATCCCTCTGCAGGCCGCCAGACGATACTGGGAGAGGGATCAGTGATACCATAAACATATTTCTTGATGTTTCCTTTTTTAAGTAAGTAAAGAGGCCTACAAATACAAACACACATACAAATATACAGTAGTTTCATTAAAAAAATTTAAAAAAATTAAAAAAAAAAAATTAAAAAAAATATTAAAAAAAATTTAAAATACTTATTTTTTGCCACAATTATCGGTATCGGTATCGGTATCGGCCGATTGTGTTAGTTGAACAATCGGTATCGGTATCGGTGGCCAATTTTCATATCGGTGCACCCCTAATAGAGACTAACAGTTACATTACATTTAAGCGTATTATAGTCAACTGACTATATAGGCACCCATCCAGGATTCCACAGTAGCGTATATGATGTCTAACTGTGCCTGTGTCGGGTGTGTTTTGGGGTTCTTGCGGTTGGAATTCCTTGATTCAACACTGCTGAGAAGACTCTTTCATTTGAGTGACACGTCAAAATCCATCACCAGATCCACCTTCTTTCAAAGAGCATTTCCAGACTCCGGCCATCACTCACTGACCCTCATCCGTGCTTCTGTGACATTTCGACTGGACTACTGCAATGGAGACTTGTTTGGGAGTAAAGCCCTGGATGGACACCAGTTTGTCCAGGACTCTGCTGCGAGGCTATACTCACAAGCACAACGCCCTGGCAGCACATCTCCACCACTGGCTCCCGGTTAAGTTCTGTGTGATTTTCCAAAATTCTCCTCCTCACCTATACGTCTCTCCACGGCCTTGCCCCTGAATGCCTCTCTCATGGCCACTCTGCCTCCACACCTATGCCCCCTCTTGTATAGGCCACGCTCCTCTGACGCTGGATGGTTGCTTCAATACAAATGGACTCCTCATCATTCCTCTCACCAGACTGCCAGTCCATCTCTGTTTGTGAACCATACCCTCTGGAACACTCTCTCTGCCTCAATCCACAACGCTGAGTCCATCTCTGTTTTTAAACCAAGACAGCTCTTCACCTCTTCAGCCAGGCTTTTCTTTAGCTTAGTTGTCCTTGTTGTTTATTAGGACTCGTGTTGTTATTTTTTGTTTGTTTTTTTCTTTTCTTTTAAATTGTAAAGCACCTTTACTTGAAAGGTGTTTTTCAATTGAATTTATTATTATTATTATTATTATTATTATTATTATTATTATTATTATTATTATTATTATTATTATTATTATTATTATTATTATTATTATTACTACTATTATTAGTATAGTATTCATATAAGAGCCAGTTAAATTAAGATAATGTATTAATCCGTAAGATCCTAATTTTTGTTTATTTTGACAACATCTATTGGTGTTAAGCAGTTGTTGCTGTTGCATGTTTGCACTTTATTGAAAATCCATGTTAAATATTGAATTAGTCTTCTATTAATTCCACACAAACTGCTGTTGCTGCTGGTATCACTTCCTGTGTACTGGATGATTTATTTCCCTGGGAATGTGCTACCAGACACAGGTGTTTATAACACCAGAGAACAGCCAGTATAAAAGCATTCATGAACTGGTTATAGATAGAATCACTATTGTGTACAGAGTGGCACAATAGACATTTATTGATATGATAATGTTCAAGCGTATACTTTAAGTTAAGTTACTTCATTAATCCCCCTGGGGAAATTATTCCCAGCATTTGACCATCCTAACCACTTGGAGCAGTGGGCCAGCTGCTGCTTGTATGCCAGCACCTTGGCCAAGGGCAATGGTATGTATACGAGTGCCTAGCATACATGTCTTTCAGTGTGGGAAGAACCCGGCGTACCCAGGGGAAACCCACGCGAACACGGGTGAGAACATGCGAACTCCACACAGAAGGCCCCCTGATGTCAAACTTCTGGAATTCCTCCATAAGCGCAGATAGCTGTAACACCTGTCATTATTGGTCTCAGTCTCAGTGGACCATACAGCGTGTGCATAGAATAATGACAAATCTCCATCTGGACACGGATGCATTTGGATCTGACATGGTGAAAGTTTGTCCACTCCAAAACGCAATGCCAAAATAACTTCATTGGCCAAACATAGTTTAACTGACCCAGACCATGAAGCATTGCAAACTATTATAGTATTACAGTACAAACAGTGGGTATTTGAATTTGTCATAATAAGAACTTGTTACAAAATGCAAAAGAAAAGTGAAACTGGCTGGTAGTGCAGACTAGTGCAGTGCATATAACCAAGAGGACTGTACATGGAAATAAATTCGATTTAGGTTCGAAAGAGCAAACAGTAGCATGTCGACCCTTTACGAACCTAAGATTGCCCCGAATGACCGCGGTCTACACTTCAATTTAGTTGTTCCTTTTTCATTACATCCAACCTTGCCTTGGAACGCCTTGCTAGATACCATGACATACGATTAAAACCCCAACTGTTAAATGAAGACTAATGAGTAATGTATGCTAATTCAACAATCAATATTCATCAATACTCCGCGTTGCGGCTTTGTGCGCGATCCAAACAGAACAGGTGAACTATAACCATTCTATCTGCAGGTGCCAATGCGCCGAGAGAGATCACAGCAACGGTTAACTTTAGCCCCCATGCCGTTTTATTTCCTCCAGCCATAGATAACTCCGAATCTCGTGTTGTCATATTGTCACTGTCACGTGGAATCCAATTCAGTCCCGGGAACTTTGTTGAAACAACACGAGCGTTTGTTTTAAAGCATGCGTGTTTGCCTTACCTGTCCCGTTGCGTTTGCGACTTTCCCGGTGATCGTCCGTGGTGGTGCCAAACATCATTGGAAAAAAGACTAGACTGTCTTCCAGAGCCGAAAGCCAGGCTCACACGAGTGGGGTCTCCAGTAGCGCTCTGGGCGCGCTGTCAGTGTACACGAATGCGCATTCAAATTGCTACACTTGATCGTGACCGTGCACAGCTGCAGAGACAACCTCTGCTATTTAGGCTGCAACATCCCACAGACCACAGAACAGTACTGAGTACACCACCGACATGCCCAGGAATGCACGGATAGTGACACAATAAAAGATAGATAACCTATATTTAATTTTATTTCACAAGTCTCACAGGCAAATATCTCACACTCACACACACACACACACAAACACACTCTCTCTCACACACACACTTTCTCTCACACATACACACACACACTCTCTCACACACACACAAACACACACACACACTCTATCTCTCTCACACACTCTATCTCTCTCACACACACACGCACACACTCTCTCTCTTGCTCTCTCTCACTCACACAAATAAATGATCTCTCTGTCACACGTGTCTCATCATCACTCACTGTTTTAAATGTACTTGTATTCCCTACATTGTGTACACAATCTGGAGATAAAGAAAACAAACCATTAGGTTTCAATAAGCCTGTTTCAATTAGCAAATGTATGTACGGTAATAAATAGCTGGTCTCGTCAAACCTGTCAAAGGAAATATATTGCAGGCTGCACCGGCTGAATGATGCCTATAAATTACCAGCTACATTAAATGTGATCCCATATCTGCATGTTGGTCTGTCTATGCTTGGAATTGGAATTCCATCTGGGAAGATCTAGTGTGATCCAGGGCTATGGCCCACTCAGTGAAGTATTTACCCTGGCAGATCTGCACATCTCCCGGCCTCAATTTAATACTGTTGTTGGCCCAATAAATATCTCACTTTGCCAACCAGGTTTATTTTTGCCTCCATGTGAAAAGTTCAGCCTATTGGTTTGTTTGGATTGCAGATCAGTCTCATTTGGACATGCGCTGGTTCCCCTCCTTCAATCATTCCCATTTTAATCTATGGAAAACAAACCTCTTGAATAGTCGTGTTTTTAAACGCGGGCGGCAAGAGAGACACAGCTCGTGCGTTTCGGCGTGGGGCCTCTTTCCAAGGAACTGCGAAGGAGGCTTGTCAACAGCAAGGTGATGTTACAGTACCTACTTGGGAGCCTGTCATCCTTCATGCAAATACGCTGGCACGCTGCGCATTCATAGAGGCCATCATAAAAATAAACCCAGGAGGAGTGGGGGGGGGGGGGGGGGGGGGGGGCACAGCGGGTGAAACGATGGCTACTGTGAGCGAAACACAACACCAAAAGGGTCATCTGGGCCAAACCAGTTAAAACCTTTAGTGTTATAGTTACTGTACACTGTACAACTCTAAGGGGGGGTACTTGCAGGCTGGTTTACATTTACATTTAGTAATTTAGTTGTATCCAAAAGCGAGTTACAAGTTCTGTACAACAAGTCCGCAGGAAGGGTACAATTCTGGCAGCTAAGGGTAAGTAAGATTGTTCGTCAAACAACAGTGTTGTCAAACCGTCTCACTCAGACGCAACCTGCCCTCCCTATCCCCCTCCACCCTCTCCTCTGACATACTATCCGCTCTACCTTTGAGTGACACCTTCTCTGCTCTCCCCACAGAGATGGCAACCTCCACCCTCCTCTCAGCCCTTGCAACCTCCTTTGACAAGCTCTGTCCCCTCGTTGAGAAACCTGCCTGCCGTTCCCCACCCAGTCCATGGCTGACGGATGCAGTGGGAAAACAAAGACAGGTCCTGAGAGCGGCTGAGAGGAAGTATAGAAAGTCACGCCTCACTGCTGACATCGACACATATCACAACCTCTTGTTAACATTCTCCAAAACCATTACTAATGCCAAAGCTTCTTTCTTTCACCATAGGATCGAGGCCTCTGCCAAGAACCTTCGCAAACTGCATGCTACCATGTCCTCCCTCCTCACTCCCCCCCCACCCCCTCCTCCCTCATATTTCTCTGCCGAAGACTTTGCGATCTTCTTTGAGGAAAAAGTGGAGAACATCCGCAGCTCCTTCTCCCAACCCCCACCCATTCCAAATACTGAATCGACCCATTCCAAATACTGAAAAACTTTCTCTCCCATTACAGAAGCCGAGACCCTGACGCGTCTATGTTTTTACCAACGCGTTCGTGTTTCCGGGTTCCCGTTTTGCGCTCTGATTGGCCACTGACCTACGCTAGTACGCCCCCCTCGCTATGAGCGTAGCAGGATGCTAGTGGGCTAGTCGCTAAAATATATATCGTTTTATATATAATTGTACCAACACAGATATTAGGCAGTACACACATTGTCCTGCAATACATGTACAGTGAATTCGCCATATATTTCTATCGCTGCTGCGGTCTACAGTGAAATGCAATATTATTATTATTATTATTATTATTATTATTATTATTGTAAAGATTATCATTACAATCGCAGCCGCCTGGAGAGGCAATGTTACAAGTGTACGAGGGTTGTGTGCAAAGAGCACAGCCTCTCAATTTGCACAACGTGCACAAAATTATAATAATTGTAATGATAATCTTTACAATAATAATAATAATAATAATAATATTGCATTTCACTGTAGACCGCAGCAGCGATAGAAATATATGGCGAATGTAGCTGTGCATTCACTGTACATGTATTGCAGGACAATGTGTGTACTGCCTAATATCTGTGTTGGTACAATTATATATAAAACGATATATATATTTGAGCGACTAGCCCACTAGCGAGGCAACCTCCTGCACCATCGCAGCAGTGCTGAGCGTGGTGATACAAGCGGGCTGCTCTGAGGAAAGGAGCCCGTTCACGCTAGTGGGCTAGTCGCTAAAATATATATCGTTTTATATATAATTGTACCAACACAGATATTAGGCAGTACACACATTGTCCTGCAATACATGTACAGTGAGTACACAGCTACATTCGCCATATATTTCTATCGTTGCTGCGGTCTACAGTGAAATGCAATATTATTATTATTATTATTATTATTTTTTTATCCACTTTTTCTCCCATTTTCTATATTTTCTCCCATCCCAATTTCGTATCATCCAATTCAACCCTCCCCTGTCACGAACGCTGTTTCTTTCCTCCCACAAGCCGGCTGCAATGTGGACTAAGTCATACATAGCACAAGTCCCCTCCGGTACTTGAGGTAACAGCAGTCGCATCTTTTCACCTGCCCAGCTCGATCTCTCAGTGGCGAGGAGTAACGCGTGGGAGGCTCACCCTGAAGGGTACAACTCTATCAGCTGAGTAACAATGTTCATCAAGTGTTGCGTGTTACAGTGTAGGTTAGTTTATTAGGACATGACAGTAAAGTTAGTTAGGTTTTTTTTTTTTTTTATAATCATTTCAGATAATGGTTGAAGAAGTGAGTCTTTAGTCGACGGCGAAAGATTGGACGGGATTCGGCTGTCCTAACTGGGATGGGTAGTTTATTCCACCATTGTGGGGCAAGGACTGAGAATAGGCGGCTTCTCTTTGATGACCCTCCGGGAGCTTGGATAGGAGTAGGTCTGAGGCGGCCAGAAGATGCAGAGCGTAGGGGTCTTGAGGGTGTGTAGTTAGAGACCATTGACCGGAGGTAGGCGGGAGCGGTTCCCTTTGCCGCACGGTATGCTAGGTCGAGGGCCTTGAAGCGGATACGTGCAGCAATGGGGAGCCAGTGCAGGTCCCTAAGAAGTGGGGTGACATGGGCCGACTTCGGTAGGTTTGAGATCAGGCGGGCCGCTGCGTTTTGAATGAGTTGAAGAGGCTTGGTGGCAGTGGCCGGGAGGCCAGCTAGCAGTGCGTTGCAGTAGTCGAGGCGGGAGATGACTGTTGATTGGACGAGGAGTTGGGTGGCTTCTTTTGTCAGGAAGGGGCGTATCCTTCTGACGTTGCTCAGGAGGAATCTGCAGGTTCTTATACTTATACTTATACTTATAGCACACAGTTTGTTGCATTAGTGGAATTATAAAGCAACAAAAAGAAAAAAAATACTTTTTATTGCTGTTTTTACCTGTTATAACAAAGTAAAACCTCAAACTCTTATGAAGTGGAGAAAAAAGACTGGCTGTGTAGACCTATTTTTTAATAATACACAGAAGAGGAGACAAAACACTGGTGTCTGTAGACCGACTTTGAAATAAAACCCTGAACTATTCAGGTATATTTGAGTCCTTCCCTTATTTGTGGAACATTTATAAAATAAAAAGTAGTCCACTTTGAAAAAAGACTACCATGTGTAGACCTACTTTGAAATAAAACACAGAAAAGGAGAAAAAACACTGGCATCTGTAGACCTACTTTGAAATAAAACCCTGAAATATGCAGCTCTATTTGAGTCCTTCCCTTATTTGTGGAAAATAAAAAGAAAATTTTTCATTGTTCGCAAATTTTGCACCACATTTCAGGCATACATGTTAGCATTGTTAGTCGTGAAAGCAAATTAATCTGTCCACGCTGAATTAAACCCTCTATTTTCCACAGACTTTCCTTTTTTTGGATTTATCCATGGTTGGCTTACTGGGGGGTCGGAAACTCAAGATTAGCCACTTGCAGACGGCAGGGAGAGGCGCGGGGTGTGACGTACTGTATATTTTAGTTGATGAAATATTTTTGTTGACTAAATATTTCAGTTGATGAAATATTTTTTCATTTCAGTGTCACAGTATGACATCGATCTCCAAAATAAGAGAACAAAAAAGAAATAATAAAAAAAAAAGTTTTATTATTATAATTTTTTTGGGCCAGGGAGCCGCAGCCGATTGGCTAAAGAGCCGCATGCGGCTCTGGAGCCGCAGGTTGCCGACCCCTGTCTTAGACCCTAATCAGTCAGGCTTACGGACTGGCCACTCCACAGAAACGGCCCTCATTGCAGTCACAGAGGCACTTCACCTAGCAAAAGCGAAAGGCCTCTCCTCTGTCCTGATTCTCCTAGATCTATCTGCAGCCGTCGACACAGTCAACCATCAGATCCTCCTAGCGGCCCTCGCAGGAATGGGAGTGGCTGGCTCTGCGCTGACATGGCTGACATCATACCTCAATGGCCGCTCCTACCAAGTGTCATGGAGAGGGACCCTGTCGGCCACCCGCCCCCTGCGGACGGGTGTCCCCCAGGGCTCGGCCCTAGGACCCCTTCTCTTCTCCCTCTACACTAAATCACTGGGTAACATTATCACGTCTCATGGCTTCTCGTGTCATTGTTATGCCGATGATACTCAACTCTTCCTCTCCTTCCCTCCCTCAGATATCCACGTCTCTGAGCGGATCTCGGCCTGTCTGTCTGACATCTCCGCCTGGATGACGACCAACCACCTCAAACTGAACCTAAGCAAAACAGAATTGCTCCACCTGCCGGCCAAATCCTCCCCCCTGACCAACCTTTCCATCACAGTCGAGAATGCAGTTGTGACCGCGTCCCCGATCGCCAAGAACCTTGGTGTTGTCCTCGACGACCAGTTGAACTTCTCTGCTCACATTGCAGCGACAACCAGAACCTGCAGATTCCTCCTGAGCAACGTCAGAAGGATCCACACCTTCCTGACAAAAGAAGCCACCCAACTCCTCGTCCAATCAACAGTCATCTCCCACCTCGACTACTGCAACGCACTGCTTGCTGGCCTCCCGGCCACTGCCACCAAGCCTCTTCAACTCATTCAGAACGCAGCGGCTCGCCTGATGATCTCAAACCTACCGAAGTCGGCCCATGTCACCCCACTTCTTAGGGACCTGCACTGGCTCCCCATTGCTGCATGAATCCGCTTCAAGGCCCTCGACCTGGCATAGCGTGCGGCAAAGGGAACCACTCCTGCCTACCTCCGGGCAATGGTCTCTAACTACACACCCTCAAGACCCCTACGCTCTGCATCTTCTGGCCGCCTCAGACCTACTCCTATCCGAGCTCCGGGAGGGTCATCAAAGAGAAGTCGCCTATTCTCAGTCCTTGCCCCACAATGGTGGAATGAACTACCCACCCCAGTTAGGACAGCCGAAACCCGTCCAATCTTTCACCGTCCATTAACCATTATCTGAAATAATAATAATAAAAAAATATATATATCAAATCTAACCCTAACTAACCTTACTGTCATGCACTTGTCCTAATAAACTAACCTACACTGTAGCACACAACACTTTGATGAACATCGTTACTCATCTGATAGAGTTGTGCCCTTCCTGATGACTTGTCATACAGAACTTGTAAGTCGCTTTGGATAAAAGCGTCAGCTAAATGACAAAATGTAAATGTAAATGTGTTGAATTTGAGTGCTACAGTCTTGAGTGCATAGCAGTATAGACATTATTAGCATAGTAGGTAGTAATATAGGCATGGTAGATTCCTTAGTAGCAAAGTGCATAATAGTAAAAGAAAGAAAAAAAGTTAGTATTAATATATATATATATATTAATTTCATATTGAAGAATAAGGCCTGCACCCAACCCCCCGCTAACCAGGCCAGGATGAAAGCTAACAAAATTATCAACAAACTAAGGGTGGCTGGGTAGCGCAGTGTAGAATGCACTACCACCGCAGAGACTCTGGGATCGAATCCAGCTGTCAGTGGTACCTCCGGCTTGGTCAGTCGTCCCTACTAACACAATTGGCAGTGTTAGCGGGTGGGAAGCCGGCGGGGTATGTGTCCTGGTCGTTGTAAACTGCGGTTCCTACTGGTCAGTCGGGGCTCCTGTTCAGCAGGGAGGGGATCGGGGGGAAATAGCGTGAACCTCCGCATGTGTTACATTCCCCCAGTGAGAGTCCTCGCTGTCAGGTGAAAAGAAGCGGCTGGCTGTCTCCACATGTATCGGAGGGGGCATGTGGTAGTTCTACACCCTGAAATTACCTACCTGGGGTCCATCCTAGAGGCTAATCTTTCCTGTGACAAAATGGCATCCAATGTAATAAAAAAAGTCAACCAACGAACTCGATTCTTGTACCGGATCTCCTCTCTGGTAAACAAGAATACCCTGAAGACTCTGGCAGGAGCACTCATTCAAGGGTACTACGACTATGCTTGCACCTCATGGGGCCCTCCCCACCTACCCAACCTCCTCCAATGAACAGTTTCTACATCAAATGTATATATACACTCTTTTCTGAAAACTTTTTGTATCACAAACAGTACTGTATTTGCAAATCTGGTATGTCATAAATGTATAGATGTAGCAGTACTGACTATCTGTATGTCATGTGTGTCATATATGTTATGATGAATTGAAAATGGGGGACCCTGATGTAAACAGACCCTGATGTAAACAAGACGAAAGTCTTTTTCTGGTCTGCATCCCCTTAACAATTGTATGTATTGAGCTGTACTGTACCCATTCTGCAATCTGTTAATAAACTTTTCAATCAATCAATCAAAACCCTCCCTAGGCCGACAGTGGGGCAATGCGCGCAACGACCCGGGAAGGGAATTGGCATAACGACTAAATTGGGATGGGAGCAAAATACAGAGAAAGTGAGAAAAAAAATTATAATAAATAAATAAAATGATCAACAAACTTGACTATAAGTCATCTGGACTCCGTATTTTCATCTTTTGTTTTCTAAGCCAGTATCAGATGGATCTCAGACAGGCCTTTCCTTTCAAAATCTCACTCACTTCATTATCGCCCCAAGCTGCCCACACCCTGACCTGAGTTTCCCCAGCAACGACGACGCTCAGTGCAGCACTCTCAGAGCACATCCGTCGAGGACTTTAGAATTCATCTTTAAATAGAGCCCTTTGAGGGAGCGGAGAGAGTGGAGAGGGAAATGCTGAATAAATGGAGACGGGTAAAGAAACAATGCCACTTTAGGCAGTTGATTAACTCCAGCGTTGAGTGCAGCCAGAATGGAAGCCGTAAAAATGGAATATGGAAATGCTATGTTAAAACGCCAGACAGCGGGGGAATGGATGATTATTCTGCTCATTGGCTCCGTTAAGATTCGCCCGCGCTTTTGGAACTTCCTAGGGTTTTTATGAAATGTATTTCTCCATTTCAAAGTAGTTCGGATATATCTGCATATTCGTTTTAGTTTAGTTTAGTTTATTTAGCATGTTAAAAAGATATGTGACAGAAATGTGGAGAGAACCGTTGGAGACAAGACACCCAGACGGGCCTGAAAGGCCTCCACTTGATTCATAAAATATGTTAAACAAAAAAACATTATGTTAGCTTTCACAGAGGGAAGGGACAGAGATACGGACAAATGTAGGAACGTACAGAGACTGCTTTTTCTTTTTTAAACATTCAGAGAAGAAAATGTTATTAGGAATGTCTGACCACTAAGTGTGTCCCACCAAAACCTACACAGACTACAATGTATCACATCACGTATATCATGTTAGGGTACCTTGTGTATACTGCACCTGTTTACTGTTTACCTTTACTCTTACTCATGGCATATATTCAGATTCAAATAATTTTGCCTATATTCATTGTAAAATATAATATAACTGATAGGGCATACAGACCCTCATCTGCACCTTTATTTATTGTTCTCATATTTCTATATTCAAATACAATAATAATAATAATAATAATAATAATAATAATAATAATAATAATAATAATAATAATAATAATAATAATAATAATAATAATAATAATAATAATAATAATAATTTAGGACCTGCTCAGAGGTCATTAATCGGCATGCATGCGATGCATGTATGCGATTCGTCTCTGCGATTAACCCATCCCGTCGTCCTTGCCCCCCAAGGGCAGCCGGGAGCAGACAGGCGCAACGTGAGCCGCGCCAGGGGACCAATCCAAGTGCTCCTGTCCGTCTTCGTCAAGGACGCCACAGCGTTAGCGATCTTGTTGTTGTGCATGTTTTTCCATTGGGTTTATCTTATCGGGGGGGGGGGGGGACCCTTGCGAGCACGGGGAGAACATGCAAACTCCACACAGAAAGGCCTGGGAGATACCCCACCTGAGTAACTGGCATCATGGAAACCTGGTCCCCAAGCGGGAATCGAACCCTGGACCTTCTTGCTGTGAGGCGACAGTGTTTAACCACTACACCACCGTAGTGATTGCCTATATTTATGTATTTCTACTATTACCCTGCCCATACCTTCACCTCCCCTTCCCTATGCTGCTATGACATCCATCTCTGTTTTTAAACCATACCCTCTGGAACACTCTCCCTGCCTCAATCCACAACGCTGAGTCCATCTCTGTTTTTAAACCATACCCTCTGGAACACTCTCCCTGCCTCAATCCACAACGCTGAGTCCATCTCTGTTTTTAAACCATACCCTCTGGAACACTCTCCCTGCCTCAATCCACAACGCTGAGTCCATCTCTGTTTTTAAACCATACCCTCTGGAACACTCTCCCTGCCTCAATCCACAACGCTGAGTCCATCTCTGTTTTTAAACCATACCCTCTGGAACACTCTCCCTGCCTCAATCCACAACGCTGAGTCCATCTCTGTTTTTAAACCATACCCTCTGGAACACTCTCCCTGCCTCAATCCACAACGCTGAGTCCATCTCTGTTTTTAAACCATACCCCCTGGAACACTCTCCCTGCCTCAATCCACAACGCTGAGTCCATCTCTGTTTTTAAACCATACCCTCTGGAACACTCTCCCTGCCTCAATCCACAACTCTGAGTCCATCTCTGTTTTTAAACCATACCCTCCTCTGGAACACTCTCCCTGCCTCAATCCACAACGCTGAGTCCATCTCTGTTTTTAAACCATACCCTCTGGAACACTCTCTGCCTCATTCCAGATAAGAATAAAGATTGAAATTAAAGCAATTCATGAAACATATGTCAGTCCCCATTGACTTTCAATATGCTAACAAATGCCAGGAATTCTGTTTCCATTATCTCAACAACCTAAGCAATGATGCGAGTGCCTTTTGGATGGACAGCAACGACTTACTTATTGTGACAAATTAGATATGCTTTTATAATTTTTTTTAATGGGTGGCACATCCCTTTAACCCCCCAAGAGGCCAGTGAAACCAGAGCGATGATAACCTCTAGTTTTTCTCTTCATAGCAGGGGCCGGCACACTGGGACCTGTGTTACTGCTCAGGTCATGGTCACTTGCCTGTGGAGCCTGTTTTAATTAGAAGTGTCCAGTGGTTTTACAGAGGAACTAATTATGCCTGTTGCCAGTGGACGTACTAATGCCTGAGCAGGTGGGAACAGACCAGAAGGCACTGACCTAGATAGAGCAACGAAGGCATAAAAAAACAAGCAACATTCGGTTGAGTAAACTTTGATTTATCCTTCTCCCAGGCACTTATCGACTCCTCTCTCTCCTACAGACACCATCTTAGGTCCTTGTGTCAGTCTTCAGTTGTCCATCCAGGCTCAATCAATTTTCTTAGTCACGACAGCATGCCGGCAGTGGGGCAGATTCATCTGCAATCGATGAGAAGGAAAGGGGTATTTCTTCCCAGAGAGGATGGTGGCTTTCCCTGGATGTGAAAAGCTACTGCGTGTGATAGAGGAAGAACAATCCGCTACCAAAGGCTCCACTCTGAATAATAATGGTCGCCAGTTGCCTCAGGACAGATTTTTATTGAAATTGCTTGATTACCTTTTGTCTGTGGGTGACCACCTCTAACACCAATTGCTTTATACTTAATTGTTTGACAATCATGTTGAAATAGCAAAAATCATAATAAAATAGCAACATAAGCCCACCCAGGCACACCCTGTTGGCATAAACTAAATCTGTTTTCTCCAGAGGTTAGAGAGACATCTCACCCACAATACAGAATGATAATGTAAATTCAATCAAGGCACATTGCATTTCCTTACGGTAGGTCGACTGATATCATCATGCTTTTACATCTCTCATAGAAACGGCTCAGGCATCTGTCCAGCCGCAGACAGTGTTGTAATATTCAGATTTGTGCCACACCCACAAAGCACCTCACCGTTCTCCGCAGCTTAATGATTTAATTCATTGTCTTTCTTTCTATGTTCTGTGGGCTAGTCAAGTCAAGTCAAGAGTTTTAATTGTCACGGCATACAAGTATACAATGAAATGCGGGTGGTCTTGCCCGCGACGATGTGCAATACAGTGGTACAACATATAATAGAATCCAATAAAAAACAACATTGTGCAATAAACAGGTAACAGGTAACATGGTGTGACATCTCGGTATCTGTACATAGTATTTACAGAGCATATAGGACATGCTAGGTAGCTTTAGTAGTGCAATACACTGTTCCTGTTGTTATACTAATTTAAAGTGGCCTTTCCTCTTGGCCATAAGTGTGCGTGTGTGCGGCGTGAGTGTGTGCCCGCTCGTGTTAAAGTGACTGCTAGTGTGTGAGCGTGCACAGCGTGTTCTGTGGCACTCAATGTTCATTGTTCAAGGCTCTGATGGCCTGGGGGAAGAAGCTGAGCCTAAGCCTCTCCGTCCTAGTAGCTGGGGTTCGCAGGCGTCTGCCTGACCTCAGCAGCTGGAACAGGCTGTTATTGGGGTGGTGGGGGTCTTTCATTATTCTGCAGGCTCTGGATTTGCACCTCTTGTTGTATAGAACCTGCAGGGGAGGTAGCGCAATACCCGTGGTACGCTCGGCTGAGCGCACCACTCTCTGTAGGGCCTTCTTGTCCTGTGCCGTGCTGTTTCCATACCAGGCAGTGATGTTTCCGGTCAAGATGCTCTCTACAGCTCCTGAGTAGAAGGACTGGAGTATCTTCCCCGATACTCTGAACTTCCTTAACTGTCTCAGGTGGTAGAGGCGCTGCTTCGCTTTCTTTACTACTGTGTCTATGTGTGTTGACCATGTCAGATCCTCTGAGATGTGGACCCCCAGGTACTTAAAGCTGCTCACCCTGTCCACGGTAGCCCCGTTAATCATCAGTGGTGTGTGTGTCTCCTGCTGTCCTCTCCTATAATCCACGATCAGCTCCTTGGTTTTACCAATGTTCAGGAGCAGGCTGTTGTCCTGGCACCAGCGTTCCAGTACCTCAACCTCCTCCCGGTAGGCCTTCTCGTCGTTGTCCGAGATCAGCCCCACCACCACTGTGTCGTCTGCGAACTTCACTATGGAGTTGGAGCTGAACTTGGCCACACAATCGTGTGTGTAGAGTGAGTACAGCAGGGGGCTTAGAACACAGCCCCGGGGGGACCCGATGCTCAGGGTGATGGTGTTGGAGGTCTGACCCCCCACCCTGACCGCCTGGGGTCTTTCACTCAGAAAGTCCAGTACCCAGGCGCTCAGGGCGGAGCTCAGACCCAGCTCGATCAGCTTGTCCACCAGTCTGGTGGGGACTATGGTGTTGAACGCTGAGCTGTAGTCAATGAACAACAGTCTCACATAGCCCCCCTTCTGATGGTCAAGGTGGGAGAGAGTGCTGTGCAGTACCTGGGAGACCGCGTCGTCAGTGGACCTGTTTGTCCTGTATGCAAATTGCATAGGGTCCATATCACTGGGGAGGGAGGCACAAATGTGGTCCTTGACCAGCCTCTCGAAACATTTCATGACCACAGAGGTGAGTGCCACCGGTCTGTAGTCATTTGGACATGTTGGGGAGGGTTTCTTCGGTACAGGGATGATGGTAGACATCTTGAAGCAGGCAGGGACCACTGACTCCGCCAGGGATTGATTAAATATGGCGGTGAACACTGGGGCAAGCTGGTTGGCACAGGACTTAAGTATGCGTCCTGTTATACCATCTGGGCCAGCAGCCTTCCTGGTGTTCACCTGCATAAATGCTCTTCTCACACTGTGTTCCGACAACGAGAGAGCGCCCCCGCCCCCCCCGCGGTTGCCCCCCCCCCCTCCACAACAGCCGGCGCGCCAGTGACGTCACTAGCCAGAGGGCTAGCGGCGACACTGTCTACACCGAACCGAGCGTAGAAGGAGTTGAGTTTGTCCGCGAGAGAGGCGTCGTCGCTCCCCATTGAGGGGGCGCTGACTTTGTAGTCAGTTATTGTCTTCAGTCCCCGCCACAAGCCTCTTGTGTCGTTTTGTGCCATTTGTGTCTCCAGTTTATCAGCATATGTCCTCTTAGCAAGTTTAACAGCCTTGCGCAGAGTGTAGACTGAAGCCTTGTACTCTTCCATATTTCCTGACTCTCTGCCCAGGTTATAAGCCGTGGTGCGAGAGTTCAGGGCTGCTCTAATAGTACTGTCCACCCAAGGTTTCTGGTTTGGGAAAACCTGCACCTTTTTCGTGAGGACAATACTGTCAGCTACTGTTGTTATGTAGCTCACAACGGTATCAGCGTACTCGCTGACGTCACTGGCGCTTCCTTGAACAATATCCCAGTCCGTGTCTGCGAGCGCATCCTGGAGCGTGGCCTCTGATTCGTCAGACCACTTTTTTGTCTCACGTGACACGACGGCGTCACGTGATCTACTACTAAGATAAGATATTCCTTGGGGAAATGCTGGCGACATAGCAGCATGGGGGAGGGGAGGTGCAGGTATGGGCAGGATAATAGTAGAAAGACAATAAAGATATAGGCAATACAATTTGATCTGAATATAAAATACAAGAAAAATAAACAGTGTAAACAAAGGTACAGATGAGGGTTATATTGATTGATTGATTGACAGAATGGGTACAATACAGTATGGCTCAATACACACAATTGTTAAGGGGATGCAGACCAGAGAAAGACTTTAGTCTTGTTTACATCAGGGTCCCCCATTTTCAATTCATAATGACATTTATGACATACACAACATACATGACATACAGATATACAGTAGGCCTACTGTTACATTAATGACATACAAGATATACAAATATACAGTACTCAGAGTACAGAGATCAGAGTACAGAGATCCTAACAGAAACTATATACATTCGAGGGGGAGGAAACTGTACATTAGGAGGGGTTTGGTTGGGTTGGGGGGGGGTGATTGATTGATTGATTGATTGATTGATTGATTGATTGATTGATTGAACATTTTATTAACAGATTGCAGAATGGGTACAATACAGTACAGCTCAATACACACAATTGTTAAGGGGATGCAGACCAGAGAAAGACTTTCGTCTTGTTTACATCAGGGTCCCCCATTTTCAATTCATAATACTTGGACATTTACGGGGGCCAGTTTCGAATTACAGCCTCCCGTAGGTGCTCTTCGAGGGCGGTTTGGAAGGTGGGTAGGGATTCACATTATTTTACGGCTGTGGGTAGGGCGTTCCACATTGTTGTGGCATAATTGCGAAATATGTTTAGTCCCTTGTTTGAGCCGAATCTGGGTTGAACATGATTTGTGGAACTCCCTCTGGTGTTGTGGTCGTGGAATTCACTGACCTTTGGGAAGTATTTCGACATGTACATGGGTATCTTAGTGGTGTAGTGTATCTTGTAGACCAGGCCCATTGCAAGCTGCTGTACTTGTCTACTCTAAGCCATCCTAGGTTGTCAAAGTGGGCAGGGGTGAAGTGGGTTTTAGGAGTAAGGTCAAGCAGTAGTCTGACCAGTTTGTTTTGTGATGTTTGTAATCTTGTTTTTAGCGCCTTTGAGGTGCTTTGGTACCATGAGGTGCATATCATATCATATATCGGTTATATCATACGTTTTACAATAAATATAGGCAATAAAGAATTAGAATCTGAATATACTATACTATGAGTAAAAGTAAACAGTATACACAAGGTACCCTAACAGGCATGATACGTTGAATACGTTGTAGTCTGTGCAGGTTTTGAGTCAGATACACTTAGTAGTCACTAGTCAGACATTCCTAATAGTTCTATCTCCAATGGCAACGTAAAGCCACCTGTGATGCACTCCACTGTACCTACAGCATCCATACACCACTGTCCTGCATGATGTACGACTAGCAATTAACCCTCCGGAGCTGCAAGCAACCCTCTGGGTCGACGGCAGGTGACTTTCAACATTTTTCCTCCCAGCAGGGAGCCAGAGAGAGAGAGAGAGAGAGAGGGAGAGAGAGAGAGAGAGAGAGAGAGAGAGAGAGAGAGAGAGAGAGAGAGAGAGAGAGAGAGAGAGAGAGAGAGAGAGAGAGAAGAGAGAGAAAGCCTCCCAGCTCTCGCAGTCTTACACACTAACAGCTATTTATTCCACCGGGGGGTGGCACTCATAAAAATATATACATATTAATAAGTAGAAAATGCATACTCCCACGCCTATACGCAGAGGACAGAGCCCAGAGCCGAACCACTGTCATTTGAGTGGGAACGTCTCACCTCTTGAAGCAGATACAAGCCAGCAGTATGTAAAACGAGCTCATTTTTCACTTTGAATTGCCTGGTGGTGAATTATGTATAAATGCTGATTAGCATCTATTGTCATCCGGGGACTTGGAAATTACCCGGGGTATGCATGGGCCCGGAGAGTCCCTTCACTGTCAAAAGTTTGAGGCTTTTGACTCTTGAACCTTCATTATAGATGATAGCTTTACAGGGCGATGAGGCGTCTGTGAGCCATTCCACCACCACGCGTCTCCTCTGGTGCACCGTGTCGTGTGGGCAAGGTGCTTGATGAGGAAAAGCATTTGAATGTTTCAGTCCTTCCCTCTTCAAATCAACATCTTCTGATATGCCTATTCTTTTTATATTATACAATATAACACAATTTCATGTGTTAAGCGAGCCCATTTTCCACTTGTGTGATACATTGTGCTGTATATCTCTGTAGTGGATAGATATATAAGGTAAGAATATACAGTATATATATTCTTACCTTATTTATATATATATATATCCACTTCTGTCTGTACATACCTGCATATAATCCTTTTTACATATCTCTATATCTATATCTGTACATATCCCTTACCTACTCTTACTAGTTACTGCTGGCCAGTATGACTTGCTACCACAGTGTCTTTATACCTGTATCACTGTACATAATACTACAACTCTGTACATACATCTGATTAGCACTATTACTCAGTAATACTCATTTATATATCTTATACCCAGCTTAATCACCTGTACATTGTATATTACTATTGCCCTTTACTCCTACATTTGCACTCTGGTTGGATGCCAAACATCTTTTTGTTGTACTTTATACAACGGCATGCAAATTTCTCTATTCTGATTGGCTGAAACAGTCCATTTACACGTATGTATCCTTCATAATCCGAGATGCTTCCAGCTGCAGCTCCGGAGACCAGCGCTTACAAGCCCCCGCACATACAAGCCCGCACATAGCAACCCCTCGCTTCCATTGGCTGATTTTGGTCACGTGATTTGGGTCCCACCCAATGGCTGAAGTTCTGCAGACGCCTCTCTGATTGGTTGGGCTCCATTTCTGCAGCCCCCTCTTTGATTGGTTGAGCGAAGCCCCTCTCTGATTGGTTTAGCTCGCCATGCGGTAAAATGCGGATGTTAATGTTATCATCTCAAGAAGATACAAATAAATATACTACCAGATTCGCGTTTATAACGTTATTTCGCGTGACTTCGCGGTTTATTCATAACGTTATGCACATTTCACAACACAGCCAGCTGTCAGAAACTGTACATTGTAACGTTATATGTTTATTCACGTAACGTTATTTCACGTGACGCGTTCAACTTGTTTACACTCCCCACTTACTGAAACTGTACCATGACGCACTCCCCACTTAACCCAGTTAATGCCTTAACTAGACAGTTAACAATATAACATTTAGATTAATTAACCCAGTTAATGCCTTAACTAGACAGTTAACAATATAACATTTAGATTAACACAGTTAATGCCTAACTAGACAGTTAACAATATAACATTTAGATAGAGAGGCTGGTGGTCAAGTCAAGAGTTTTATTTGTCACAAGTTGTTTATTTGCATACACGTTTATGGGACAGTTTTCTACACCTGACTGAACGGTCTGGGGACAAATGATTAAGGTGGGGTTACAATGATATCAAGGATGAATATGAAAAAGGGGATCTGATCTGATGGTACTTGTACTTTATAATGTGTTATATATGTATGTACATGGATTTTATGTCCGGATGGTATATCTATGGAATGGTCACTGTCTCTATCACACTCTCATATGTGCATGTTTAGCCGCATACAAGTATCTAGGATACACATATTCGTATGTGTACATAATAGGTTTACACACACTCATATGCACAAGGCTAAGTTATACATGTCAGGGGCACACATACATGCACATACTCACTTATAGGAAATAGGCATACACACACCTACATATACACATAGTTGAGGTATAGGCTCTCACTGACACATATGGGGGATATACATGTACATAGGAGACACACACATACGTAGCTGAGACGCACATATATATGCACACCTGAGATATACACTCACATAGGGGGCGGAGGCACACATGGATACGAGACACACACAAGAGATAGGAGTACAGTCGCATACCTGGAAGATGCACACACACACACATGTGAGGCATGTACACATGCTTACGTACACAGCCCTCACCCAACCCACCCAACCCCACCCCACCAACCTCCTCCAATGTACAGTTTCTACGCCAAATGTATATACACTCCTTTTCTGGACACTTTTGTATCACAAACAGTACTGTATTTGCAAATCTGATATGTCATAAATGTATAGATGTAGCAGTACTGTCTATCTGTATGTCATGTATGTCATATATGTTATGATGAATTGAAAATGGGGGACCCTGATGTAAACAAGATGAAAGTCTTTCTCTGGTCTGCATCCCCTTAACAATTGTATGTATTGAGATGTACTGTACTGTACCCATTCTGCAATCTGTTAATAAACTTTTCAATCAATCAATCAATCAATCAATTCAATCAATCAATCAATACACGTACCCACATACATATGTTGGAGACACACATGCATGCATGCTATCATGCACACCTACATGTGTCTGGGACGCTTTCTCTCACATGCAATATGGAGAAGGGTGGCATCCCGATAGAGGATGCAGCACATACCTGCTCGCAGGTAGATCGGTCTACATGCAAAGTATATATATCAGGGATGTATACGCACAATGTATAGTATAGTATTTTTCTTTTTTTCGTAAGTCTTTTTTATTTTCCATGTCAGTTGTACCCATTCTGCAATCTGTTAATAAACTTTTCAATCAATCAATCAATCAATTCAATCAATCAATCAATCAATACACGTACCCACATACATATGTTGGAGACACACATGCATGCATGCTATCATGCACACCTACATGTGTCTGGGACGCTTACCGAACACTGTGACCTCATTTTCTTCTTCTAAATTCATGCTATATTATGTTATTATGTTATTTGATACTATCTTGTCTAGCACAGTCTCTGGAGCGTAACAGTAAGAAGCATTTTGTATGAAAGTATTCTGTACTTCTGTATGACAACTATTAAAGAACTTGAACTTGAACTTGAGTTGTTAATGTATTTGTATGAGTCCTTTACATGTTTTGTATGTTCTTACAAAAAAGAAAAAGGCAAATCTTGGAAGTTGCATATGGTGATGTGGAAAGAGATGTTTTGAATATTGGAGAGATTTGTGCAAAAAATATCAAAAAAAAAAAAAAAAATTAAATGCGGGTGGTCGTGCCCGCAAAGATGTGCATAATACAATAGTAATAACATATAATAGAATCCAATAGAACGACATTGTGCAATAAAACAAGTAAACAGAGTAGGGCATATCGGTATATGTACATAAGTTATTTACAGAGCATGGTAGGACATGCTAGGTCCTGTGGTAGTGCAATATTAGCTACGGATGAGGCACTGGGTCTTTATGTACATGCTATATTGGTGGTCAATGTCACTTCGGATTGCTACGACACATCTCTACTGCTTGTGACAGGCTGTGGTGCGTTCCAGACTTTACTCCTGTTGGGAAACTATAGCGATGGTCTGTGCTCATCACACTTTTCTTCGGCCTCCCCGCAGCGAGCCGTCGTCGACCCCCGAGCTTCATTTTACGACGGGCAACAGAGGTGGGTTGAGCCGCTATACTTGGCCCAGCACGGTTAGCGACTCGCCTGAGTGCGTGTGCACGTTTTGATGCATGGCTGATACCAGAGCGGCCGAAGGTGTGTAGCGCTGACAGCAGCTTGGAGGGATTCCCCTTCAGCTGATTGAAGGTCTTTATCATGGCTTTATCATCACCACCCTCTGTAGAGCCTCTTGCTCTGCCTTTGTGCAGCTGGAGAACCACACAGACTTCACACAGACTGTCTGTACAATACTGCTGTAGGCCTATAATACTTATGTAAATAAGTAAGGCAATTGAAATATATCTGCAGTACAGCTCAATACACACAATTGTTAAGGGGATGCAGACCAGAGAAAGACTTCCGTCTTGTTTACATCAGGGTCCCCCATTTTCAATTCATCATAAATGTACAGTTCCCTCCCCCTTGTATATATTTACTGTATGTCACAAATGTAACAGTACTGCATGGTCTGCATCCCCTTAACAATTGTGTGTATTGAGCTGTACTGCATTCTGCAATCTGTTAATAAAGTTTTCAATCAATCAATCAATCAATCAATCAATCAATCAATCAATCAATCAATCAATCAATCGGTCACTGTACCCATTCTGCAATCTGTTAATAAAGTTTTCAATCAATCAATCAATCAATCAATCAATCAATCGGTCAGGTCACGTGTACCCATTCTACAATCTGTTAATAAAGTTTTCAATCAATCAATCAGGGCCTGTGGTCACGTGTACCCATTCGGCAATCTGTTAATAAAGTTTTCAATCAATCAATCAATCTGTTAATAAAGTTTTCAATCAATCAATCAATGAATCAATGAATCAATGAATCAATGAATCAATCAATCAATCAATCAATCCCGCAGTGCAACGTGACCCAAATCATACGGCAATCTGTTAATAAAGTTTTCAATCAATCAATCAATCAATCAATCAATCCCGCAGTGCAACGTGACCCAAAATCACGTGACCAAAATCAGCCAATGGAAGCGAGGGGTTGCTATGTGCGGGCTTGTATGTGCGGGGGCTTGTAAGCGCTGGTCTCCGGAGCTGCAGCTGGGTACTATTGCATAATCCACGCTCCTGGTCCCAGGACCCGCCCACCACCGAATCACATCACTCCGCCGGATCACTCCGTCGGAAAAAACAAGATGGCGGACAATAATCTTTAACAAATGGATATGTTGATAGCGTCATAACGACTAAATATAAAGCGATTCTGTCAAGGGGAACGTGTTAGTATTTTAAACAATGTTGGATGATGTAATTGATGGGTCTTGACTCAATCTAGAACAAAAGAAAAATCGCGGATTGATTGATAGATTAATTGATTGATTTAAATTTCTTCCTTCCTACTTTCCGACTGCAGCGTTCTCTCTCACACTGTCCGACGCTGGCGGATTGATTGATAGATTAATTGATTGATTTAAATTTCTTCCTTCCTACTTTCTTGCAGCGTTCTCTCTCACACTGTCCGACGCTGGCGTACCCACAAACACACACACACACATACACACACACACACACACACACACACACACACACACACATACACACACGCACACACACACTGTGACACACACACACACACACACGCACACACACACACACACACTCCTGTCTGCAACAGCGGGGGAGTCAGACTGAGAGAGAAGCAGCGCTGTTTTAAGTGAGCATGGTCTATTGAATTGATTGATTGATTGATTGATTGCTAATTTTATTACTGTACCCCTGGTTTCCAACTGGTTAAGTTTAGGCTAAAAGAAATAAATAAAAAAATAGGGCGAAGAAAACGTTTTTTTCCTATAGGGCAAAGAAAACGTTTTAATAAATTTTCAATCAATCATTCCAATAATACACAGTTGGATGTGTTAGTTGGTTGGATGCACTTCAAGCTGCTTCCACATGAGGCAACTTCTCTCAATCATTCCAATAATACACAGTTGGATGTGTTAGTTTGGTTGGATGCACTTCAAGCTGCTTCCACATGGAGTTGTGGGAACTACTTTTTCTGGCGGATGGTTTTTTCAATAAATCTTCGATTAATGTGTGTTTATTGTATAGAAATAAGGTTGGATGAATCTGGCAGTTGTATAAAAGCTTTACACCACGTGCAGTCGTGATTTGTGACCAATAAACCATGCCTAGGGGGGTCTAACGACCCTCGGCTGCGCCTCGGGCCTAACAACCACCCCTAGGCATGGTTTATTGGTCACAAACCACTCCTGCGTGTGATGTAATGCTTAAGTACTATATATAAATGAGTACTACTGAGTATATTGCTAATCAGATGTATGAGTTGTAGTATTAAAATGTACAGTGATACATGTATAAAGACACTAGTATACACTGTATAAGTCATACTGGCCAGCAGCGTAACTATAACGAGTAGGTAAGGGATATGTTATGTACAGATATAGATATAGTATCTACAGATATGTAAAAAGGATTATATGCAGGTATGTACAGACAGATGTGGATAAATATATATATACAGTAAGAATAAATATATATACCATATATATACATGCAGTACGGTATATACAGCATTATTGTACATGCTATCATACAGAGACTCCTGCTGTCTCCTGTCTCCTGCTTGTCATAGCTAGGAGAGGATATTGAGAGAGAGGTCTGTGGTGAATGGTACAATACATTTAATAAAGACTCAAGTAACAATGGACTTATTGATATGTAATTAGCACCCATATCAGAGCGTCTCGGTCTATTCAAAAGTAATGAAACAGTCGTAACCCATGAACTCTTAGCTTCACTGTACTGTTATAAAATATTAAAACAGATGGGCTTCTGGAAATACTTTTCGGAAACTTTCACAAATTTTAGTTGAATCTCGCTGTTATATCTTTGACCAGATGTTCTCATTACTGAGACTAAGGGTTGTTAATTTACGATATATAAGCAGGGGGGGAAATAGTGGTGGGGGCCATTTTGCTCTCATGTCACGCTCAGGTTGGGTTCCTTTCCACCCTGTTCCCACCCAAGGTGCTCGACAAAGCAGCCATTTGTGGGAAATGAGGCCTTTCATAAATCAGGGGCTATTAGCCTCCTGCACACCTGATACGATCAGAGCTCCTTGGCTACAGCCGCAGAAAATGACTTCCTCTCCCCTTCACACCCCCCCCCCCCCCCCCCCCCGCCAAATTCTGCCTGATGATCAACCGATGAATCACCCTTTTCACCTAGCAGTGAAATGGTTTATTTAAAGGGCAAGTTCAGAATTTTGGACCGCTAGCCGCAAACTCATGAAAGGTGTTATCGAAAGGGTGGAGTCCTTTCTCAGCAGGATCCATGCTGTCAGGCCCGTTTGTTGCCATATGTGGACTATGCTGTTGCATAGGGCCCCCGAAGCCACCAGGGGGGCCCCTAAAATTAACCAATAGGCTACTGCTTATGACCGCATACAATACATAAGTAGCTTACTGACAAAAATGTAGTTGCATTTTCAAACTTTATTTAACTTTAACTTTATCTTAAATAGTTCCATTTAAATTTCAATATTGTACATCAGAAATGTAAGGAAAATGCAGTATCTGTCTCATTTATGTGCATTTGGGAGATGTTATAATGCAGATTTGGTAAATCCTGTAAGTTTTCAGGAGTTTCTTGATGTAGGGGAGCCCCAAGTGTTTCCTATTTATTATCATTTTCTGTCATTGCTGGGGTCAACATGAGATGTTTGATTTGAAATTGTGAGAAAAAATATATATACGTTTTTTTCACAGATCTTTTTCACAGAGAATTTTCCTTTTAAAGTGCACCAGATTGATGCATTTAAATGTTAAATGCATGCCCACCTTAACCTCTTAAGCCCTAGCCATATTTTCAGAAAATTCGCCTAAAAATACCTAAGTAAATGGAAGATTGCTCCACTTCTACAAGGTCCATTTGCATGTTCTTGGTATCTATAGGACATCTATGGATCCCAGGGAATGTATTCCCAGTGTCAGATATATTGTGTCTGTTACTATAGGCTTGAGTAAATTGTAATGAACCAGGAGAATATACATTAAAAAAAATAAAAATAAAAATTTAAATCTTTTATTTATTATTATTATTTTTTTCGTTTTTCTCCCCTCCCAATGTTAGTCGTTATGCCAATTCCCAATCCCCTTCCTGGTCGTTGCGCACTCTACCCCCTACCGTCGGTCTGGGAGGGCGGAGACTATCACATGCTTCCTCCGACACATGTGTACCCAGCCCACCACTTCTTTTCACCCGGCAGCGCGGACTCTCACTGAGAGAGTGTAACGTGTGGAAGGTCTCACTACCTCTCTTCCTTCCCTCGCTGTGCAGGCGCCCCGACCGAACTGTAGGAGTCGCTGTCCACAATCGAGCCAGTATGACGGCCGGCCAAGCCGGAAGCAACACTGACAGCTGGATTCGATACCAGTGTCTCTTGTGTTGGTGACAAGTGCCTTGTCCGCTGCGCCACCCAGCCGCCTTCTTTTTTCATCTTTGACGGTGAATAACACCATGCTAAAATGTACCAGACTTGAAAAATGTATTGCCACTGAGCTCATTCAGCACCTTTTTGAGATCACGTGTACAACAAATCTAAGCAAATGAATAAAGGGCAGATGATTAACAGGAGGTTTTGTAGATACAGTACTGAATTCTGCCATCCGGACACATTCAATTTGAAATATGATTATAGAATATAGAATATCAGGCCTATAAATTACCTTATTATGGCCAAGTCACACATCTCTGGATCGGTACCACCAGGCGCCCCTGACAGGGCAGTAAAAACCGTGAAAGAAATATTTTTTATAATGTACATTTCTCCAGCATTTTTCATCAGATTGCAACATAGTTTTTTGCTAGACGTTCACAGAAAGGTAGAGAAACTAACTGTGTTCTCTTTTATGGCAATAACGTTCAGATTTGTTCCACCGGTGAGATATGATCCAGAGAAAGAAAAAAGCATTTTCTTTTATTTACAAGGGCTGGCATGAGCTGGGAAGTGTATTTTTTATTTTATTCAAAAGCCCTGGGTCTTTTCTCTCAAAAGACTACACTCAAGTTAGGTTGCGCCAAATCCTTGCATCAATAAACGCCTTTTTTCCGACTCAATGTGCTGAGATTTCTATAAACTCATATTTCACTAATAACACTTAAAATCATTGGTAAACAAGAGATTTCTATAAACTCATATTTCACTAATAACACTTAAAATCATTGGTAAACAAACATAGTGCTGAAAATATACACTTTGACTGCGGTTTTGACAGGGTTAGGGTCTTTACTCTTGGCTACATTTGAAAAAGAAACGCAACATTAATTCATACATTCTGTAGAGATGGATTTATGGCGTGATATCAATCTCATACCGGTACCGGACCGCTCAGACTTAAGAGGTTAAAGGGTAATAGGGGCCCCCAAACAACATTTCGCATAGGTCCCCCAAAAAGCTAGAAACGGCCCTGCATGCTGTGCTTAATACCCAGTGAATGGGGGTCACGGAAAAATAACACATACCCTTGTGCGGAGTAGGGATGTGATGTTGTGTCGACTAAACGACCGGCTTTCGACGTGTTCTCCGTGTCAACAGTAATAGTAGTAATCGGAAATCTTTTTTATTTATTTTCTAACAGTACTGTTTTCCAATGAGAGTGTCGTTTTTAAGGCGAGACACCCCGGTGAATAGGCAAATATCCTTTTTTTGGTTGATTTTGAGATTTTGTTATATTTTTCTTCCTAAACATGTCTTCTATGAAACTAGTGACTATATTTTTTCTTAGTTTATATGTGCATAACAAACTGGGAAAGTTTCATAGTGATATCTATTCAAATATTTTTTTGCCTATTAGGGGGTACTACACTGTACTACACTGTATACACTGTTTGTAGCCTGTGTGTAGTTCTGTTCAGTTCAGTAACATCATTATTATTATTATTATTATTCAGTTATCAGGCATGTGTTTAGTTGTCTATTACTAATGGTTTGATTAAGTATTGTGTTTGTAAATAGCTGTTTCAAAAAAAGATTTATGGCATTTTACAATACAGAACTTTGAAGGCGTTTTCCCAAAAATGAGTTTGTATGCGTTTTTCTTACACACTTGGGTATAAATCTACCATTCCATAGCACCTACACACACCATACTTTCCTGTCAGGATGGAGGTAGGTGAGTTCCAATTGTTGTAGGCAATCATAGAGACGGAGATGGTATACTCTTGAACAGGTTCGACTTTAATAGTAAAGAACACAAAGAGTAATACTAGGATACTATGCCGAGGGCAAAGGAACGAGAGAATAAGATAATGGAGCTTAGTGGTGGTCCAGAACTGGAACCGGCGGCGTTATCTCTGAACGCCTATAGTGAAGACCTGACGAATAACAAGCAGAAGGAACGAATGTTAAATAGACACCAAATACCAACATTCCACACACACCCCCGTGACAGCCAATCAGAAGCCAACCCCTAAGTGACAGCACTAAATGACAAGGAAAACAGTCAGATGACAGGTGACAGAAATGGTGGGTGGTTCCCGACCGTAGTCAGTAACCAAAACGTAACACTTTCCACATGTCTTCCTATATATACCCTGCATCTTTCTACAGAGGGGTTTGTTGATATATCATTCATAGCCTGATTTATAGTACATTTAGCCAACCCCTAAGTGACAGCACTAAATTACAGGGAAAACAAGTGACAGTAGTCAGATGACAGGTGACAGAAATGGTGGGTGGTTCCCGACCGTAGTCAGTAACCAAAACGTAACAGTACCCTCCCCCGACGAACGGCACCAGACGTTCACCTGGGGGCCTTGGGATTCAGCCGCCGGAAATCAACGATCAGGCTGGGATCTATAATATCCCTTTGAGGCACCCAAGAACGCTCTTCTATCCTGTACCCCTCCCAATCCACCAAGAACTGAAACCCCCTACCCCTCCGCCTACAACCCAGTATCCTCCGCACCGTGTAAATGGGCTGACCACCAATAAACCGAGGCAGAGGAACCGTAGGCAGTGGCGGGGCCAAGGGCGATGAGAGGAATGGCTTCAACAGGGACACATGAAACGTCGGATGAACACTCATAGAGCTCGGAAGCCGCAGCCTGTAAGCCACAGGATTCACCCAACGCACCACTTTAAAGGGGCCTATAAAGCGAGGAGCCAGCTTCCCTGGATTCCGCCCGGAGAGGGAGAACCCCGGTGGAAAGCCAAACCCGCTGCCCAGGACGATAAACCGGAGCCGGACGGCGCTTGCGGTTAGCCTGCCGCTGGGTACTAACCGAAACCTTCTGCAGCGCCGCCCGGACCCGCTTCCACGTCCTGCGGCAGCGAGCCACATGTGCCTTGGCCGAGGGCATCTCCGCCTCCTGCTCCTGCTCGGGAAACAGAGGAGGTTGAAAACCATACTGACACTGAAAGGGAGACATACCAGGCCAACCTCCTACTCCACGTTTTTTTTTTTTTTGTATATGTATGCACTGGTATCGGATAAGTATCGGTATCGGCCGATACCCAAAGCTTAGGTATCGGAATCGGATCGGAAAGGAAAAAATGGTATCGGAACATCTCTAGTTGAAAACCATACTGACACTGAAAGGGAGACATACCGGTAGAGGAGGAGAGGAGGGCATTATGCGCGTACTCAGCCCAGGCCAACCTCCTACTCCACGTTGCCGGGCAACCGGCAACGTAACACCTCAAGACCCCCTCCAGGTCCTGGTTGACGCGCTCCGTCTGCCCGTTCGACTGCGGATGAAACCCAGACGAAAGGCTGACGGAGGCGCCGAGACCGGCGGCAAACGCCTTCCAGAACCTGGAGGCGAACTGAGGACCCCGGTCCGACACGATATCCACCGGAAGCCCGTGGACCCGAAAGACATGCTGTATCATCGGGCCGATGGAAGCTTGGGGAGAGGAACAAAGTGAGCCGCCTTAGAGAACCGGTCCACCACCACTAAAATGGCGGTGAACCCGTCCGAAAGGGGGAGGCCAGAAATAAAGTCCAGGGATATGTGCGACCAGGGCCGTTTAGGAATAGGAAGCGGCCGGAGGAGACCTGCTGGTGCACAACGAGAGGTCTTACTGCGCGCGCACACCGGGCAGGCCGCCACAAAGGAACGCGTATCCCCCTCCACTGTTGGCCACCAGAACCTCCTACGGATAAATTCCAGGGTCCTGGTGGCCCCAGGGTGGCTGGTGAGGGATGAGGCTTGTGCCCACTGCAGCAAACGTGAGCGTGCCGCCTTGGGCACATACGACCGCCCCGGAGGGCCCCCACCAGGATCGGGCTCCCGCGTCAGCGCCGACCTTACCACCTTATCTATGCCCCAAGACACGGGTGCCAAAATCAAGGCCGGTGGAATAATGGGATGAGGCTGCTCCTCCCGACCAGGAAGATCAAACTGGCGCGATAACGCGTCGGGTTTGATATTCTTGGAACCGGGCCTATAGGAGATGGTAAATCGAAATCTTGTGAAGAATAACGCCCACCTGGCCTGGCGAGCGTTAAGGCGTTTAGCCCCTTGGATGTAAGCCAAGTTCTTATGATCGGTCCAAACAATGAAAGGATGTGCCGCCCCCTCCAACCAATGTCTCCATTCCTCCAGTGCCAACTTGATAGCCAATAACTCCCGATTACCCACGTCGTAGTTACGCTTGGCTAGTGACAGACGGCGAGAAAAAAAAGCACACGGGTGCACTTTCCCATCCTTTAAGCATCTCTGAGAGAGCAGCCCCCCCACCGCGATGTCAGAGGCATCCACCTCCACAATGAACGGAACCTCCGCATCGTGGCGGATCAATACAGGAGCGGAGGTAAACCGACGTTTGAGGTCGCAGAAAGCCGACTCTGCCCTAGGCGACCATTCAAAGCCAGGGAGAGAGGACTTGGTGAGAGCTGTTAACGGATTGGCTAAGGCGCTAAAGTTGCAAATAAAGCGCCTGTAAAAATTTGCAAAGCCCAAAAACCGTTGTAACCCCTTGAGCGACGAAGGCCGTGGCCAGTCCAAGACTGCACTCACCTTGGCAGAATCCATGCGCAGATCACCCTTCGTCAACACAAAGCCCAGGAAAGAAACGGTATCGGTGTGAAACACACACTTCTCAGCCTTAACAAATAGTTGATGCTTGAGGAGACGGTCTAGCACCTCTCGAACGTGCAGTTGGTGTTGCACCATATCGTGAGAAAAAATTAGGATATCGTCTAGGTAAACAAACACCAACACCCCAATCAAATCTTGCAGCACGTCATTAACCAGGGCTTGGAAGACTGCCGGAGCATTAGCCAAACCAAAGGGCATGACCAAATACTCATAGTGACCATTAGGCGTATTAAATGCAGTCTTCCACTCGTCTCCTTCTCTAATCCTGACCAAATTGTATGCATTACGTAAGTCAAGTTTAGAAAAGACCTGCGCCCCCTGTAAGCACTCGAAAGCAGTGTCCATGAGGGGTAAAGGATATCGGTTCTTGATGGAAACGTCATTCAATCCCCTGTAATCAATGCACGGACGCTGATACCCATCTTTCTTATCAACAAAGAAGAAACCAGCGCCGGCAGGGGAAGGACGTATGTGCCCCGCAAGCAATGCCTCCTCAATGTAGGTGTTCATGGCCAAGGTCTCGGGGCGTGAGAGAGAGAACATTCGCCCGCGAGGCGGGGAGGTACCGGGTAGGAGATTAATGGGACAGTCGTACGATCTATGAGGCGGTAGTGCTTTAGCACGCGTTTCGCTAAAAACGTCCGCCAGGTCCCAATAGATCTCAGGAACCCCTATCAAATCGGGATTAGAGGGTAGAACAGAATCTGCAACGCTCCCCACCATCCTGGAGAGAGAAGGAGGAGACAAAATAGAAGAGGGGGGAAGACAAAAGAATGGACAAACTCTCGCCGACGACCAACTTCACGTCGACCTCCGTTGAGAGCTTGCCCGTGCTCCAATTAATATGACGTATACATGAAGACAACCAGGGATGACCAAACACCATAACGGAATAGGGGGAGACAATGACAAATAATTGAACCCACTCCCACCCGCCACCCGGATGTGTATAGGAACAGTGCGCTGAGTGACGCTCCAACTGCCCAGGGGCTGACCGTCCAGGGCGTAGATAGGAATAGGAACCCCCAACTCCTCTACCGGGATTCCCCATTCTCGCACAACAACCCCAGGTGAATGAAATTGCCCGCCGCCCCTGAGTCAATGAGCGCCTTAGTTCCCCTAACGTCACCCCCACAGTTAACCGCCACCTCCAGAAATGTACGTGTGTCAGATGGTAGTGCTGGGATGAGCCCACCTGCTGGCGCCCTCTCGAGGCCCGGCGGAGCACCTCCTCTTCCCGACTGGCGCCGAGTTGAGCCAGCCTGGTCCCGATAGCTGCCGAAACGATGACCGGTGCGGCCGCACCGGAAGAAACGCCGCTCCTCGATGAAGCGCCGCCGCTCGTCGTCTGAGAGCGACAGCGCCCCCAGCTGCATGGATTCATCACCCAGTGGCCCACTCGTGTACTGCAGGAAATTATCAACACCGGGAGGAGAAGGGACACGTACCTGGGTAGTATCTTCACGCTCCCTCTCTCTCTCCCGATGTCGGTTGTCCATCCGTATGGCGGTGTTGATGAGCACTTCCAGCTGCTCAGGGATCTCACGCACGGCGAGCTCGTCCCTCATCCGTGCGGAGAGTCCCTTGACGAACAAGACCACACAGGGAATTTCCGGCCAAGCTGCCTCCCGAGCCACGATCCGGAATTCGATGGCGTAATCTGAGACCGTGCGGAGGCCCTGCCGGCAGGCGAGAAGCCGCCCACCGGCCTCGAAGATCGAGAGTACTCGGGAAGTATCGAATACTCTTCTCAACTCCCCGGTAAAGGCGTCCACACTGTCGCAGATTGACGCCCCGCTCTCCAGTTCAGCAGTAGCCCCGGAGAGTGCTCGACCGGTGAGGAGGGTGATAATATATGCAACCTGTGATCTGGAAGAGGGAAATGAACGTGGCTGCAGCTGGAAAACGAGTGAGCACTGGGTGATGAACTCTCTGCATCCCTCCGGTGCTCCCGCGTAGCGACCTGGTGGGGGTAACCGTGGCTCCTGGGTCCGCTCCTGGTGCCCAAAAGCTCCCCGATTCTCCTCTGTGTTGAACGCCGCCTCTCCTGTCGTCGTCTCTCCCACCGTCGTCCTTACCCCAGCCACCTCGACTTGTGCCTGCTGGGCTGTGATTAGCGCCGAATGCGGCGTCTCCTGCGACGCGCTGACGATTCCGCCCAGCCGAACCAACTCGGCGCTGACCAGCTGCTGGTGTCCCTCCATGCGCTCCTGTGCACTGTTCTGTGCCCGGAGCATCTCCATGACCGCCTCCATGGAACTCTGATGGTCAGGTCTTCTGTCAGGATGGAGGTAGGTGAGTTCCAATTGTTGTAGGCAATCATAGAGACGGAGATGGTATACTCTTGAACAGGTTTGACTTTAATAGTAAAGAACACAAAGAGTAACACTAGGATACTATGCTGAGGGCAAAGGAACGAGAGAATAAGATAATGGAGCATAGTGGTGGTCCAGAACTGGAACCGGCCGCGTTATCTCCGAACGCCTATAGTGAAGACCTGACGAATAACAAGCAGAAGGAAGGAATGTTAAATAGAGACCAAATACCAACATTCCACACACACCCCCGTGACAGCCAATCAGAAGCCAACCCCTAAGTGACAGCACTAAATGACAAGGAAAACAGTCAGATGACAGGTGACAGAAATGGTGGGTGGTTCCCGACCGTAGTCAGTAACCAAAACGTAACACTTTCCACATGTCTTCCTATATATACCCTGCATCTTTCTACAGAGGGGTTTGTTGATATATCATTCATAGCCTGATTTATAGTACATTTAGACCAGAAAACATGGCGAAGTTTTATTTTGTATGACTGTAGACAGCATTTCCTGATTTATGGGATGATAAAAAGACATATCCACGATCCCCCTTGTACAAAGTTCACTGTGTTATGTGTCAACATAATGAAACAATTAAAAAAATCTGCCATCATCCAATGTTGGTATTTATACCCAAACGTCATATGCTAATTAGTGCATATTTAATGAGGTAATGCCTATTTTGCATATATAAACATAAGATCTCAGAAAACTTGCAATAATTTTTTTCTAAGTTCTTATGTACATAACAAACTGGGAAAGTTTCATAGTGATATCTATTCAAATATTTTTTTTGCCTATTCACCTGTGTCTCACCTTAATTTAGTAAAACATTGAAATAAGGAGGCGGAAGTTAACTCATTTTACAGAGGTTGCTATTCCACCTGTCACCACTAGGTGCTCCCCTATAATAAGGAATGGAAAAGCCTGTACCTCATAGCTGTCAACCCTACAGTTTTTTCCGGTATTCTCCTGTTTTTTTTAACCCTCTTCACGCGCTGTTCACGGCTCACGGATTGGTACGTATTTTGTACTTATTATTATTATTTTTTACAAAATGGCTGCAATTCTCCTCCGTGACGACAGGTGGCAGCAGTGTAGATTAGACCGTTATCACAGGAAGTCAGACCGTTGCGATCCGAAGAAGACAGCGACGCGACCGGATAAAGCTCAGAGCTCAGGGGAGAGAGTAGACTGATGCACCGAGGCGGCCGCGGACCGAGGGTGTCAAATCAACTTAGCCAGTGTCTCTTGATTGCCCACTCTGTGGCTTTTGTTTCTGGAACAAAAGGTTTGCAAATCTTCTGTGGATAAAACAATACAAATGCAGGAATGTGTAAATGTGTTGGTTGGTGAACACTAACAGCCGTTTGCTCTGCGCCTCCACTGTCCCCTCCTGCCATTCCTCCACGGATAGCATGCCTTCACTGACGCCCAATTTCCTGAATGCGATTTATACATATAAATTGATCCGTTTTAAAAGTTGTCGTGAATTGTCATGGTATGACAAATACAGTTACTGGCAAACTCGCAGGCATTGCAGAGATATTGAGGAAAAACACAAAATCGCATTGGCTTTTTTTCTATCTAATTTTTCTCTGTAGAATGAATGAATGAAAACTGTATTTAACAGATTGCAGAATGGGTACAATACAGTACGGCTCAATACAGACATACAGACATACTACACAGACATAATAGACACACACACTGTTCCAAACATGATATTCCCATTTCCCACTGCTAAATTAATGACCATGGGTATTTTTTATAGCTTTTTCAGGAACATGGCATGTCTTTTTTTATCATGCATATCCTGTTACCTATATTTTTTTGCATTTTGCACAATCAATGCGGGCGTGACCACCTGCATTTCACTGTATGTGACAAATAAACCTCTTGATTCTTCTTGAGTTGTCGTATTAATATGTAGCCTACACAGTGATGAAGGTATAAAGACACTGGTAATACATTGATTGATTGCTAACTTTAACAGATGGGTACAATACAGTATTGTGCAATACACAATTGTTAAGGGGATGCAGACCAGAGAAGGACTTCTTCCCCCATTTTCAATTCATCATAACATTTATGTATGAATTGTAAGATTTCAATAAATGTTAATGCTACTACTACATAAACTGAATTTATACTGAATTTGTCTTACATTTAATGCAGGGATGTTCACAGCATTTCACTTTCAACCAGGTATCTGATTAATTTAATGTAGCAACTAGTTCACCCAGTCCTTGTTGGACTGATAACTTTAAGTGGTTGCCTAGTGGAGATTTAGGATTCACTGACTGTAGACTGTAAGAAAAAAAGCTGCAAGAAAACTAAATGTCTGGCATATATGGTTTCCAAATACTGTCAAATTACAGTAAAATCAAATGCATTTACAGATTACAACCTTTATTTAATGGTTAATATTTTGATAAAAGGTAATTTACTGTATTTTTATAGCATTTACACTCTACACAGTAGGAAAACAAAATAATACCGGTTTTGACCAGCAGCGACGAGGCAGCTCCATTGGGAGGGGGCGGGGCCGGGTGGGAGGGGGCGGGTTAAGGGGCGTGGCCAGGAGAAGGGGTGGGGCTAAAACCTGCACGTTTTTTCAAATCGAAATGTTGACAGCTATGCTGTACCTTGAGGATTGAGGATTGCGCTGCATAATGAATATGGTATGCAACTAGATGCGAACGGGTATGCAACTATTGATCCGTGAATGAACGGATATAAAATGTATGGAAGGTATTACTGTCCATTGCTTTATTTTTTAGATTAGAATATTTTTTTTATCCACTTTTTCTCCTCCTGTTTTTCTGTGTTTTTTCTCCCATCCCAATTTAGTCATGCCAATTCCCCCTCCCCTTCCTGGTCGTTGCTCGCATGTGCCCCCCACTGGTCGGTCTAGGGAGGGTTGATAGATACTATCACATGTCCCCTCCGATACATGCGGAGTCAGCCAGCCACTTCTTTTCACCTGCCAGCGCGGACTCTCATTGGTGAAGTGTAACGTGTGGGAGGCTCACACTACCCTCACCATCTCCCTTCCTCGCTGTGCAGGCGCCCTGACCGACCTGTAGGAGTCGCTGTTTACAACGACCAGATTACCACCCACCGGCTTCCCTCCCGCTGACTCTGCCAATTGAGCCAGTATGACGGCCGGCCAAGCCGGAGGCAACGCTGACAGCCGGATTCGATACCAGTGTCTCTCGCGTTCGTGACGAGCGCTTAGTCCCAGAAACAACAGCTTTGCGGATGGTAATGTATCCACCAATTTATGCAAATATCATTTAGTTTTTTACCAGCACCTACACTGTGTAGTATATTGAGATGGGACCATAACTGTTACACTGCTGAACGGCATGCTGGCTACAGCTTGCTAGCTAGCCAGGTAGCATAACAGTCTGTTAACAGCTGGGAGAACAGAAAAGAAAGAAATAGAGACCATAGATATTATATGATAGCAACATTTAATATGTTTGCCATGTTGTTTCACACATTTCAAGCATCAGTGATGTAACTTTCAGAATGCTGTTGTTCCAGGAAAAACGTTAGCTTGGCAATTGCAATGACAGCAGCCAGCTAGCTCTCTTGTTGGATTATCTCACGTTCTATTAAGTAAAATCTAAATCATATGTTGGGGGGCGGGTTAATTAGTATTTGAGTTTTCAGTCAATGTAACCTGGGTCAAACGATGGGATTGGGATGGTTAAAAATTAAAAATGATTTCTCAAATCCTTTATTTGTTCTTTACACACAATATGTAATCGCATGCTGCACCTCTGATTGAAAACAAATAGGCTCAGGACTGTGACACAAACGACTGATTGACATACACGATTGCATTATAGCTGTGAGTTAATTGTGCACTCATGCAGAAGGAAAAGACAAGAAGAGATTTATATTTCTCATCCATTCAGTCCCATTATTGAGGAAAACCTCTGTTCGGTTCATTAAAACTAGAGCCATTGTGACATCCGCTGCCATTATCTCTACGCGCCTTGTTCCTTTCATCGTTTCAGCGCTGGTTGAACAAATCTCTCTTAAAAACAATTAAATTGAAATGAAATGAAATGAAATGCAAAAGGTCTCTGAACAAGCTGAGATCCATCATGTACTGTCATAAGAGACGGTATTGACGCCGTCAGCCATCAGCCCTCCCTCTCTCTCTCTCTCTCTCTCTCTCTCTCTCTCTCTCTCTCTCTCTCTCTCCCTCTCTCTGTCATCTCCTCCTCTCCTGAAATAATTCCATCGTTGTTTGACAGTCACCTGGTTCTTCCTGCCTCGCACTTCCCTAAAAACCTGCGGATGACCTGCAATCATTTTGTCCCTACTATCCCCGATGCTTGTCCCTCTTTGTCTATTTTTGTCAAAAAAATTATTTCCATTCATTATGGTTTCCCCACCCCTGTGACTCTACACTCTTAAAAAGCGATGTTAAAATGCTGTGTTTGCAACAGGCTTGGTCTAGTAGTGTGAGTGCATTCGCCCCCCACCACAAGCACTGTTAGTTTGACTAATGATCACCCTTTTCTTTGTCACAAGCATTGCTAGTTGAACTTTTTTTCACCCTTTGTTCACACTTTTTGGGGGACTTTCACTGATACGAAATGTAAATATATATATATATGTATATAACATAACGTACATTATGTAAATGGTTGTTATTTACGTTGTCTGACGATACTGTGTTGTAAAATGACATGGGATGTGCTGTCCCTTAACACATTCCCCGCCAACGACGAGTATACTCGTTATTGGCCACCAATCGTTGAACGCCAACAACGAGTATACTCGTTATTTGATCGTTATTTTTTTGTATTCAATATTTCTATTCATTACAGGCAGGAATCATCATGAGAATGTAAAAGTGCAATACCGGCCGCATCACGCTAGACGGCGGTATCGAGCACCCTTTGTAACCTTGTATCCTGGGCTGTGGGATGGCCAAATGTCTCGCGTTTAATTTGTCCTTTTCTGGGGCGAGGCAAACGGTTCTCTCGGCTACATTGAAGCGCGTCAAATATCCCTGATCCATATGTTGTGGTGAATTATGCCGTAGACTAAATGGACATTGGATATACCAGATGGCGATCAAACAATTGGAATATTATTTTTGGAATACTCCCGATCACAGGTAAGGACGATTTGACGTACATTTTTGCTTGATCCTGCAATACTTTCATACCGATCGGGCTAATACCCGTTTTTAGTGTTCAATGCGAATGCCGTTACTTACAATCAAATAATCAGAAACGACCCCCCCCCCCCCCCCTTTCATGCATTCATGATGGAACATAATACCTATCATATAGTTGTAAAAAAGTTGAGATCCAAGGCCTTGGATCTCAACTTTTTTATAACTATAACGAATCCTACCCCGGATTTTCTCCAAAGAGCACCTACTGAAACAAAACCAAGAACGCTGAAGCCCTCTCCATATCCTCTTTTTGACCTATGATATAGATTTGATTTCGGGATAATAGCGTATACAGGCAAGACATGGCAACGTCTATAGTGGAATTGACGTGTATAGGGCTATAACTCAGCATTTCATGAATTACCCTAGACCGCTCTAAAACCATACTTATATTCACCACGGTATAACACGGGAAAATATGGATGGACAAATGTATTCTTTTTCACATATTGAACGATAGATAGGTGATGTCAAATGGGCCATAGTATTGTATCCATAGCTATAATATAGAATATAGTTATAGCTCTACAAACAAGGTGATGCAGTCCTATCTTTTAAAGCGTGGCAGTGCTAGAGCGGGGCCCCGACTAATCCCCGGCAGTCAATGAGTTAAAAGGCATACTGGGACCCAGATAGTGCAGTACCGGCCAGATCCTCCCAGGTGGCAGTATTGAGAGAGCAGTAAACCCTGTTCCAGACCGTGTGTTACGTTTAAACCGCTCCGGGCTCCAGTTTTTTAGTACAGGGAAGCCTAGAGGTTCACTCGGTCGCATTGAAGCGCGTCAAATGCCCCTGATGTGTTGTGCTAGATTATGTCGTTGACCAGATGGACATCAGATGGACCAGATGGCGATCAAACAATTGGAATATTCTTTTTGGAATAAGCTTGATCTAAGGTAAGGAACATCTGACGTCAATTCCAGCTTGATCCTGCAATGTTTTCATAACGATCCAGCTGATCAGCATGTGTGGGGTTCACAACGAATGCCGTTACTGGCAATCAAAGCATCAGAGACGACCCCCTTTCATGCATTCATGATGAAACATAATACCTATTATATACATTTGATTTGGAAATAGTAGCGTGTCCAGGGATGAAACACCAATGCTTTTAGTAGAATTCATGTTGCACCCTATAACTCAGCCTCCCAGGAATTAGCCCGGATCATTCCGAAACTATACTTATATTCACCACGGGATAACGCACAAACGTATTCATGAAAATAATTATTCTTTTTTGCATCTTGGACAGAAAATAGTTACTGTCAAATGACCATAGTATTATCCATAGCTATAATATAGAATATAGATATAGCTCTACAAACAAGGTGACACACTCCTATCTTTTAAAGCGTGGCCTAGCTAAAACAGGATGAGGCCAATAGCTGGCAGTCAATGTGTTAATAAATAGCAACATAATTTTAAGTGTCAATTTGTGTAATTTAAACATGTTTTATTCTAGTTACATCCTGTGTAATTTCAACACATCTTTTTTTTTAGTGTATGCACACGCTTTTCCTACTTTATGCCAACCCTAGCCCCCACCCCGCACACACTCCCTCTCTCCCCTCCCTCCCTCCCTCCCTCCCTCCCTCCCTCCCTCCCTCCCTCCCTCCCTCCCTCCCTCCCTCCCTCCCTCCCTCTAATCGTTCTGTTTTCTACTGAAGGTTACTCTTGCCTGCAGGGCTATGAAAATGTCAGAAAGGCCCAGTCCATTTTCAGTTACACAAATAGCCATTTCCCGCCAGAGCAAACCCACTTTCCTAGGTTCTGACCTGCCACATTGCATATCACACTTCCCACCTCCTCGGCCGCCGGCCGCCATGATGAGAACCGTGATGGTGGGGAGAAAAAAAAGAAATTAAATCGCAGCTCTTTTCATTCTGTTATCTTTCACTCTTAACTTAATGGACTGGCTGCTTCCTCCTGTGTGTCTCTGGGTTGTTCTCCCCATGTGTAGTTCTGCACAATTTGGTAAAAGAGTGCGATGATTGCGATGATTGCAATTTGCGATTGCGACATAATAAATAAAAGAGATTACTGATAGTTTTTAAATGTGTATTTCTCAACTCAAACATATAAACTTAACCACATGACAGATGTAGTGTAGTGTAGATAGATACATAATAAAAATAAATCTAACCAAATGGACTTACTAATAATGAGGTGAAGTATATTGCCAAAACATTGGAACTTTTGCCGCCTTAACTCTTTTTGCACCAAACACGAGATTGCTCGTGTTTCAAATCCAACCGAGATATCTCGATTTTAGATCCTTTTGTCTTTTTTTCGATTTTCCCATTCTAAACACTCACACGCACCTGCCTGTGTCTCCCTGGCACCGCTGTCTACGTTATAATTGCAATGACGATCGAATCCCGACAGGTGGCAGTACCTACCTTTTGAACTGGGTCTCTCAGTTGTCTTTCAGTGCCTCTGTACCTCCGGCTGCAGGAATCCCCTCCCCCTCAAAGTGAATCAGCACACATCTGTTGCCGATTTGCTCGCCTGAAACCTATTGTTTCCCATATTATAGGCCAGGCCCAATGCACACCAGTAATGGTGATTGCGATGGAAATACTGGGATTATTGATTTTGGAGTACCTTCTGACTAAGGTAAGGTCTATTTTAGGTCTATTTTACCGAACCTAAAACATGCTTTTGTATTGATCACAGCGTCGTATTTTACCGAACCTAAAACATGCTTTTGGTAATGATCGCAGCTTCGTAAAATGACCCCCCCCCTGATGATTTTGTGAAGAAACATCTATATATGGTATATACCTTTGATTTGGAAATAATATAGGTTTTCGGCAAGCAACCCGAACGATTTGCGCATATGCATATAACACGTCATATCTCACTATCTAGAAAACGAGACTGGATTATTTTGAAACGGGGCGATGTTTAGCGTGGAATAGCGCACAAACGAAAGTATGTAGAAATTAACTGGTTTGTCAATGTTGGACTATAAATAGTGCCTGTCAAATGAACCATACTATTGTCTGGGGTCCGCAAACATCGTGAAAATTGTCAATAACGCTGGCGCCAGGGAGTAAAGATGGGAAAACAGCGTGGCAGTCAATGGGCCTCATTCAACAATACTCTCTTGGGGCGGCTAGGTGGTGTAGTGGGCAAGGCACTCGCCACCAACGCAAGGCACTCGCCACCATAAAAACAATACTCTCTTATTATTTTTCTTATATTCTTGCTTACCTGTCTGTTAAGAGAACAATAAGAAAAGCCACCGCCACATTCATCAAGCAGTTCTTAACGTCTAAATCTGTGCTTACCCAGGAGATTTGCATGATGAATCCCACTCATTCTTAAACTCAAAAGCGTGGTCGTGCTAAATTCATTTGCATACAGACACGCCCACCATCTCCTTATAAGGCGAATGAGGCGTGTGTAAAACAGCCGTGGTTCAGCATCTGATCCCTGTCTGATATATTCAACAGGAAGCGATTTGCGACTGATCTGACTCAAAATGACACACACACACGTCTCACGACTTGCGACTCAGTGCATGTGTGTGTGTTAATCTGATGACAAATAAAGACTTATACTTGTACTTATACGTATACGTACTGTATAGTGCGAAATAAATCATTCCAGCTAAGTAGGCTTTGTCAATACTGAACGACTGGCTGCGTGCTTGTCAAGAACCAATCACGCAGTATACTGATATATGCCGCTGAACCTATAGGTTCGGAAATACCGGATCTGTCACCTGTCATCTCTCTCTGAAATGTCCCTGTGGCTAAAACGAGTGCGCTCAGAACTTTAAGTGTGGAGCAGAGAAGAGAGGAGAGGAGAGGAGAGGAGAGGAGAGGAGAGGAGAGGAGAGGAGAGGAGAGGAGAGGAGAGGAGAGGAGAGGAGAGGAGAGGAGAGGAGAGGTTGTAAATATGTGTTCTATATGCATACGGCCTGGGCAGCCAGCATCTAACTGTTCTAACAGCAATATATAATCCATTTCAGAAGCAGAACGCACACAATAAGTTATAATAATAATAATTATTATTGAAAAGTTCTGGGTTTATAACGTCGTATTTGGGGGTACTGTATTTGGGGGCAAGCGACACGACATCTCACACCGGAGAAGCGGCAGTAGATGGTAGAATACAGATGGCATGACGTCTCACACCGGAGACGCGGCAGTAGATGGTAGAATACAGATGGCATGACGTCTCACACCGGAGACGCGGCAGTAGATGGTAGAATACAGATGGCACGACGTCTCACACCGGAGACGCAGCAGTAGATGGTAGAATACAGATGGCACGACGTCTCACACCGGAGACGCGGCAGTAGATGGTAGAATACAGATGGCACGACGTCTCACACCGGAGACGCAGCAGTAGATGGTAGAATACAGATGGCACGACGTCTCACACCGGAGACGCGGCAGTAGATGGTAGAATACAGATGGCACGACGTCTCACACCGGAGACGCGGCAGTAGATGGTAGAATACAGATGGCACGACGTCTCACACCGGAGACGCGGCAGTAGATGGTAGAATACAGATGGCACGACGTCTCACACCGGAGACGCGGCAGTAGATGGTAGAATACAGATGGCACGATGTCTCACACCGGAGACGCAGCAGTAGATGGTAGAATACAGATGGCACGACGTCTCACACCGGAGACGCAGCAGTAGATGGTAGAATACAGATGGCACGACGTCTCACACCGGAGACGCAGCAGTAGATGGTAGAATACAAAACGATCTGGCAACTAGTGGAAAGGCAGTCGGAATACTTATACTCTCCCGACGAGCTGATTGCCAACCACTCTCAGGTGCGTGAAGCTGATTGTTCGGCACGCCCTCCGTTGGGAAGCGTGCAGTGTTCACCCAGCCCTCACACAAGGTACTTTTCGACCTGTTCATAGACAATTTTTTCCATAACTTTCGAGATGGAGGTAAGAATAGAAACAGGGCAGTAGTTGCCTGGGTCTAATTTGCTGCCTTTTTTGTGCAGGATGGTCACTCTCACAATTTTGAAGTCCTTGGGGACGTGTCCCTGTTTTATGGAGAGGTTTATTATGTGTGTGATGACTGGGGTGATGGCGGCTGCTGAGTCTCTGAGGAATTTGGAGGGGATGTTGTCATGGCCAGTGGCCTTGTTAGGTTGGAGGGCGCTCAGTTTTTTGAGCACCTCATCTGTTGTTACCTTTTCGAGTTTGAAGTCGTCTTTGCGGACCCCTAGGTTTTTGTAGAAGGCTATGATGTGTTCTACCCCAAAGTGCCCAGAGTAGGAGGGTAGTTTATTAACCAGTGTTATGGCTATGTTTGTAAAAAAAAAAGTAATTGGCCACATCCAGCTTGTCTGTGAGTGTTTTCTGTCTTTATGTTGATGTTTGTAAATCTGGTTTTTAGTTTTTTACTGCAGCCTAGTTGATTGATATGAAGTCTTATTACATGGCGTTTTCACATTCGCCGAAATGCTTGCTTGTGATTGGTCAATAGCGCTCGTCAGAGGTCCGATATTACTCGATAACGGACCTCTGTGGAACAATAATGACCGCTGTGCGCAGCTGTGCGCAATCAAGCCCACTACACACACTGTATCAGTGATGCTCATATGCACAGCTGCACTCAGTCATGCAATCAGACCACAGACCTGCCGGCTGCTGATAATAATAATCACTTTATTTGGGCTGACAGAGCCACAGAACAACTGCGTCTGCATTTGATCTAGTCTTGTTGATGAATTAGGTATATTGTTAGCAAGTTAGCCATGTAATAAGCGGGATAATGTATAGCCTATACTCGGTCATTGTCGCAAAATAATTGACCTTCACTGACGTTCTAAACTCTGTGTCGGTCAATTATTTTGCGACAATGACATAATGCAACTCCAGCAATAAATTGCTTCTCCACATACCAATCTAAATTAGCTAGCTCTATCTTAGAAAAACTATGTAACTACATGTGCGTAAAACACAGCAGTGCAAAACAATTCATGGTGTTTGATGTAAGTGTACCGATGCCAGAGAGCGCATTTGGCTGAATTGCGAAATTCTACATGGTTGGTAACAGTGTACCGTTACAGTAGCTCCCATCATCAGTGCTACTGACAGGGTCCACTGACAGCCTCTGTAAAACAGCAAGGAGTATGAAACTGTCATATGTTCCTGGTTCCTTGTAAAATGATGAATGAAAGTCATTATTAGGCTCCTCAAATATCGCCATTCATAAAAGAATATAACATTTATGTATGCTCTGTCATCTTTGAGATGACGAGATCTGCAGTTGACGCTGTGTGAGGCCACGACATGTAAACCAATGAAAACGATGGGCACTGGGATTTGAGCTATACACTTGCTTTTGAACAGTTAGGATGCGGACGGCGTGTGACGTGATAAGTGGAGGGATTATGAAGTGAAGGTTGGGTAGCAGTACTAGCAGATGAACAGTGAATAATCTTGAGTCGAACGACAGGTATGTGAGAATTAAACAGTTAGCTGTGCAGGTCAAATGATCAACACCCCTCCGCCCAGAGTATTCACCCAGGCCATGGTGTAATATAATAATACAAAAACATAATAATACATAATGTATTATGTATGTATTATGTATTACATAATAATTACAATAATTACAATAATTACTCACAACTATTACTTGGAATTACAAATTAATCATATGACCACACTGACTCATTGCTGTATAGGCTGCTACACCATGCAGGTGTGAAGAAGACTCTTTATATCTTGATGAAAACTGCAATGAACAACCAATCCAAATAAATGGATTCAAATTCATATTCAAATATCTTTACCAAAAGAAAAAGATTTAATGAAAGAAAATGTCCATTTCAATTTTCAACGCTCACAAAAGAAGCTGAAGAAGACTTATTACAGTACCATCATCTACAGTCACCCGTTTGTCCCAGACCTGAGATGGGCCCGTTTGTCCCAGACCTGAGATGGGCCCATTCATATTCTAATTGTGATTTATCAGCACAAGGGAAAATATGGGAAACCGTGTGTTCATCAACAGACAAAGGAAAAGTACTTACGGTCTTAAAGAATGATAGTTGGAGAAAGGAAGGCTCTCCCTCCCTTCTTCACATCACAGAGTGAATGAATGAATGAATGAATGAATGAATGAATGAATGAATGGTGAACACTTTATTTAACAGATTGCAGACCAGACAGATTGCAGACAGATTAACACGTTTGTCTTGTTTACATCAGGGTCCCCCATTTTCAATTCATAGTGACATTAAATTTTATGAACATGACATCATGACATTTATGGCATAGGGACATACATGAGATACAGGTATATAGTACTGTTACATTTGTGACATACGATATGCAAATATACAGTACTGTTACCCAGAGATCCTAACAGAAAATATATACATATGATGGGGAGGAGACTGTACATTAGGAGGGGGTGGGTGGGTGGGAGAAAATATATACATACGGTGAGGAGGAGACTGTCTATTAGGAGGGGGTAGGGGGTTTGGACATTTACGGTGGCCAGTTTCAAATTGCAGCCTCCCGTAGGTGCTCTTTAAGAGCGGTTTTGAATGTGGGTAGGGATTCACATTTTTTTACGGCTGTGGGTAGGGCGTTCCACATTGTTGTGGCATAATTGTGAAACGTGTTTAGTCCCTTGTTTGTGCCGAATCTGGGTTGCACATGATTTGTGGAACTCCCTCTGGTGTTGTGGGCGTGGTATTCACTGACCTTTGGGAAGTATTTCGACATGTACATGGGTACCTGTGTGGTGTAGTGTATCTTGTAGACCAGGCCCATTGCAAGTTGCTGTACTCTGTCGTCTACTGTAAGCCATCCTAGGTAGTCAAAGTGGGCAGGGATGAGGTGGGTTTTAGGAGTAAGGTCAAGTAGTAGTCTGACCAGTTTGTTTTGTGATGTTTGTAATCTTGTTTTTTGCGCCATCGAGGTGGCTTGGTACCATGAGGTGCAAGCATAGTCGTAGTACCCTTGAATGAGTGCTCCTGCCAGAGTCTTCAGGGTATTCTTGTTTACCAGAGAGGAGATCCGGTACAATAATCTAGTTTGTTGGTTGACTTTTTTTTATTACATTGGATGCCATTTTGTCACAGGAAAGATTTGCCTCTAGGATGGAACCCAGGTATGTAATTTCATCTTTCCTTGTGACAATATTGTCACCCACTGTAACTGAGAAGCTGTCGGTCTTGCTGAGTTTGTTATTTGATCCGAAGAGAATGGAATCTGTTTTACCCATGTGTAATGATAGTTTGTTATCAGCTAGCCAGGTGCAGATTCTGCCGAGTTCCAAGTTGAGGGTTTTTTCAACCTGTAACTTGTTCTTGTCAGAGACCAGCAGGGCTGAGTCGTCCGCGAACAAGAACAAGTTGCAGTCACAAGCTGACGACATGTCATTTGCATAAATTAGGAACAGTAGCGGTCCTAGTATGCTTCCTTGTGGAACACCACAGCTCACTGGGAGGGTGGGGGGGGTGGGGGGGTAGAGTACCGTTTACCTCCACCATCTGTTCTCTCCCCTCCAGGTAGGATTGCATCCAGCTCAATGATAGACTATCAAAACCAATTGCTTTTAGCTTGTCAATCAGAATGGAGTGATTGACAGTGTCGAAGGCCTTTTGTAGGTCCAGCATGACCATGCTGCAGTATTTGCCCGCGTCCACCTCTTGTTTGATGTGGTCGTTCAAATAGAAAAGGCATGTGTCAGTGGAGTGGGATGTTCTTTTTTTTTATCTACCTTTTCTCCCCATTTTCTATTTTCGTATTATCCAATTCTACCCTCCCCTGTCTCGAACGTTGTTAGACCATGCCTCCCACTGGTCGGCTGCAATGTGGACCAAGCCTTGCATCACGTGTCCCCTCCGGTACACGAGGAGGCAGCTGTTGCATCTTTTCACCTGTACAGCGCGATCTCTCAGTGGTGAGGAGTAACACGTGGGAGGCTCACGCTGCCCCCCGTTGCTTCCTGATTCTGCTGTACAGGCGCACCAACCGACGTGTAGGAGTCACTGTCCACAACGTCCGATACCCACCCACCGGCTTTCCCACCCCCTAATACTGCCAATTGTATTAGTATGAACGACCAGCCAAGCCGGAAGCAACGTCGAGAGCTGGGCTCGAACCCAGCATCTCCTGCGTTAGTGGCGAGCGCCTTTCCCACTGCGCCACTTAGTGGGATGTTCTGAAGCCAGATTGGAATTCGTAGATTCGATTTTCTTCCGCAAGGTACTTTTCTACCTGTTCGTAGAAAAAAAATTCCATGACTTTCGAGATGGAGGTAAGAATAGAAACAGGGCGGTAGTTGCCTGGGTCTAATTTGCTGCCTTTTTTGTGCAGGGGGGTCACTCTCGCAATTTTAAGTCTTTGGGGACCTGTCCCTGTTTTATGGAGAGGTTTATTATGTGTGTGATGACCAGTGATGGGAATAACGGCGTTAGTTTTTTCAGTAACGAGTAATCTAACGGATTACTCTTCCAATCTTAATAACGCTTTTACCGTTACTGCCAAAAAATGCGGCGCGTTACTATGATCGTGCTGAGTGTTCTTCCTTGGTTAGTGGGCAGCGCGCGATTGGCTGAGGTTGAGTAAAATGTCATGGTAAGCCAATCAGAGGTAGAGGTGGGCGGGTGTTCGAAAGAGTCTGACACACAGCGACAACACAAGCGAGTTCAGTCAACGTGAGACCGTGGGTCCGTGTACGTTTTGATAGTTTGTTTGGCGAGCCCAAATAATCCAAAACGAATCCAACGAACAACACAAGCGAGCAGTCAACGACTGTCCATGCGCAACGGTCCATGCGCGTTTTTTGTTCACTCTTTTGTTAGTTGTGTTGCAGCGCAGGGCACTGCAGTAGTGGATGCTCTACTCTGCTGACATAGTGCTGCACTTCCTGGTTTAATAGCACAGTCTTCAGGTGCTCAGAGATATATATATCTGTATGTTATGCATGTCTTAAATGTCATGATTAGATTTGTTTAGATGATTAGATTAGATTCTTATATCTGTATGTTGTGTATGTCATAAATGTCATGAATTGAAAATGGGGGACCCTGATGTAAACAAGACGAAAGTCTTTCTCTGATCTGCATCCCCTTAACAATTGTGTGTATTGAGCTGTACGGTACTGTACCCATTCTGCAATCTGTTAATTAAAATGTTCAATCAATCAGTATATATTTGTTATTTATTTTTGGTATAGTGCTTAACAAGCATAATTTAATGTTGCCCAGTTGTGTCCTGTTGAGGGGCAATACATATCAAAAGTTCCAAAACATCTATTGTGTTTGTATTTGTATGATCCACTATATAAACATAGTAATTATAATATCTACATACATGGCATTTGATTGGAGGCTAGTCTCACTTTGTCCCACAGCAACATTCAAATAGTTTAGATTTGTGTATGTTGTTTATGTAAAAAAGAAATTACTTGAAAGTAACGCAATAGTTACTTTCTGAAGTAACTAGTTACTTTTATAATTTGTAACTGAGTAAGTAATTTAGTTACAAATGTTTTATTTTCTCTTTTTTTACATGAAACAAGACAAACAAGACAGTAACAGTAATAATCAACAATAACTCACAGGACAATAACAGAAATAATAATAACAATAATGACAGTCCGGTAATTAAATCAGAATGAAAATAGACTAAAAGACATACAAATAATAAATACAATACCATGGACACTCGCTCGCTCGCTCGCTCCCCCCCCCCCCCCCCCCCCTTAGGACCCCATCCTTGCAGAATGGGTACAATGGAGAGACGTTAATATCATGTGTTTCACTGAGACATGGCTCAAGCCAGCAACGCCGGACAACAGCGTCTCTCCATCGGACAATTTCACCGTCCTGAGAGCAGATCGCACGGCAGCCTCTGGGGAGAGCGTCGGAGGTGGGGTCTGCATCCTCACGAACAATCTCTGGGTTAATCCCAAGGAAGTACATGTCCTCTCAAGTTCATGCTCCCCAGATATGGAACATCTCCAGATCCTGTGTCGCCCGTATCACCTACCCCGTGAGTTTACCGCGGTCATTTTATCCGTCGTGTATATTCATCCACAGGCAAATACCGGCAAAGCGCTGGGGGAATTACACGACCACATCAACAAACAGCAGATCAAGCACCCGGAAGCCGCGACGATAGTGACTGGTGATTTCAACCAGGCAAACCTGAAAAAAGTGATGCCGACTTTTTTTCAGCACATCGTCTGCTCCACAAGAGGGGGGAACACACTCGACCACTGCTACACCCCGTTCAGAGCTGCCTACAAGGCTGTAGCGGCTCCGCCACTGATGGGCTCTGTAAGCGCGAGCGATCACGACTCCATCTTTTTAATCCCAGCATACAAACAGAGATCACGCGAAGTCGTCGTGTCACGTGAGACAAAAAAGTGGTCTGACGAATCAGAGGCCGAGCTCCGTGACGCGTTCAAGGATACAGACTGGGACATGTTTGAAGGAAGCGCCAGTGACGTCAGCGAGTATGCTGATACCGTTGTAAGCTACATAACTACAGTGGCAGACGGCATTGTCCTCACAAAGACGGCGCGGGTTTTCCCAAACCAGAAACCTTGGGTGGACAGCACTATAAGAACAGCCCTAAACTCACGCACCACGGCTTATAACCTGGGCAGAGAGTCAGGAAATATGGAAGAATACAAGGCTTCAGTCCACACTCTGCGCAAGGCTGTTAAACTTGCTAAGAGGACATATGCTGAGAAACTGGAGACACAAATGGCACAAAACGACACAAGAGGCTTGTGGAGGGGACTGAAGACAATAACTGACTACAAAGTCAGCGCCCCCGCAATGGGGAGCGACGACGCCTCTCTAGCGGACAAACTCAACTCCTTCTACGCTCGGTTCGGTGTAGACAGTGTCGCCGCTAGCCCTCTGGCTAGTGACGTCACTGGCGCACCGGCTGTTGTGGAGGGGGGGGGGCAACCGCGGGGGGCGGGGGCGCTCTCTCGTTGTCGGAACACAGTGTGAGAAGAGCATTTATGCAGGTGAACACCAGGAAGGCTGCAGGCCCTGATGGTATAACAGGACGCATACTTAAGTCCTGTGCAAACCAGCTTGCCCCGGTGTTCACCGCCATATTTAATCAATCCCTGGCGGAGTCAGTAGTCCCTGCCTGCTTCAAGATGTCTACCATCATCCCTGTACCGAAGAAACCCTCCCCAACATGTCCAAATGATTACAGACCGGTGGCACTCACCTCTGTGGTCATGAAATGTTTCGAGAGGCTGGTCAAGGACCACATTTGTGCCTCTCTCCCCAGTGATATGGACCCTATGCAATTTGCATACAGGACAAACAGGTCCACTGATGACGCGGTCTCCCAGGTACTGCACAGCACTCTCTCCCACCTTGACCGTCAGAAGGGGGGCTATGTGAGACTGTTGTTCATTGACTACAGCTCAGCGTTCAACACCATAGTCCCCACCAGACTGGTGGACAAGCTGATCGAGCTAGGCCTGAGCTCCGCCCTGAGCGCCTGGGTACTGGACTTTCTGAGTGAAAGACCCCAGGCGGTCAGGGTGGGGGGTCAGACCTCCAACACCATCACCCTGAGCATCGGGTCCCCCCAGGGCTGTGTTCTAAGCCCCCTGCTGTACTCACTCTACACACACGACTGTGTGGCCAAGTTCAGCTCCAACTCCATTGTGAAGTTCGCCGACGACACGGTGGTGGTGGGGCTGATCTCGGACAACGACGAGAAGGCCTACCGGGAGGAGGTTGAGGTACTGGAACGTTGGTGCCAGGACAACAGCCTGCTCCTGAACATTGGTAAAACCAAGGAGCTGATCGTGGATTATAGGAGAGGACAGCGGGAGACACACACACCACTGAGGATTAACGGGGCTACCGTGGACAGGGTGAGCAGCTTCAAGTACCTGGGGGTCCACATCTCAGAGGACCTGACATGGTCAACACACATAGGCACAGTAGTAAAGAAAGCGAAGCAGCGCCTCTACCACCTGAGACAGTTAAGGAAGTTCAGAGTATCGGGGAAGATACTCCAGTCCTTCTACTCAGGAGCTGTAGAGAGCATCTTGACCGGAAACATCACTGCCTGGTATGGGAACAGCACGGCACAGGACAAGAAGGCCCTACAGAGTGTGGTGCGCTCAGCCGAGCGTACCACGGGTATTGCGCTACCTCCCCTGCAGGCTCTATACAACAAGAGGTGCAAATCCAGAGCCGGCAGGATAATGAAAGACCCCCACCACCCCAATAACAGCCTGTTCCAGCTGCTGAGGTCAGGCAGACGCCTGCGAATTCTAGAGACTAAGACGGAGAGGCTTAGGCTAAGCTTCTTCCCCCAGGCCATCAGAGCCTTGAACAATGAACATTGAGAGACACAGAAACTGAACTATCCACACACAAGTACATACACGACACGCACGCTGAGCACGCTCACACACTAGCAGCCACTTTAACACTCATGCCGCACACACGCACACTTATGGCCAGAGGAAAGGCCACTTAAAGTAGTATAACATCAGGAACAGTGTATTGCACTACTAAAGCTAACTAGCATGTCCTATATGCTCTGTAAATACTAATGTACAGATACCGAGATGGCACACCATGTACCTGTTATTGCACTGTTTATTGGATTCTATTAATATGTTGTACCACTGTATTTTATTGGATTCTATTATATGTTGTACCACTGTATTGCACATCGTCGCGGGCAAGACCAGCCGCATTTCATTGTATACCTGTATGCCGTGACAATTAAAACTCTTGAATCTTGAATCTTGAATCTTGAATCAATACAGTACAGCTCAATACATACAATTGTTAAGGGGATGCAGACCAGAGAAAGACTTTCGTCTTGTTTACATCAGGGTCCCCCATTTTCAATTCATCATAACATAATGACATACATGACATACAGATAGACAGTAGTGCCTACATCTATACATGACATACCAGATTTGCAAATACAGTACTGTTTGTGATACGAAAAGAGTCCAGAAAAGAGAGTATATACATTTGACGTATTATTATTGTATTGTGATATGTTTTGTTTCATGTTGAAAAAAAAATAAAAAATTTGATAATTTTTTTTTAATAATACAATAAATATCGGTTATCGGTATTGGTGTGTGGGGGGGGGGGGGGCCGAGCTGTCAATCTTGCCTCAGGGCCCGTGGGGCATTCCAACCGCCACTGACCTCATCTATTGTTACCATTTCAAGTTTGAAGTTGTCTTTGCGCTAGAGCTTCAAATCTAATTCAGGTTGTGTAAAAGCTTTGCTCCGAGTCTCTTAATGGAATCTTAAAAATACCATTCCTCCTAGGTGTCAGGCTCCTCATTCACTTCCATTCATTTTTTTATAAAAATATACTTCTGAAGTATAATTATACTGCTGTGCAGATTTCAATAAAAGAGACCATTCCGAGGCAAAGGTACATGTTTTTTGGCATTTGATGTGTCTTTACAGAGTTATTACATTTGAGAAATAAAAGCAGATCCAGATATTTTGTTGCAGGTATGAGTGTGCTGTGTATCTTTGCCTTGTATGGAATATGTGGAGAGTGGTTACCATGTTTACCTGCTGCCTTGATGGAAGAAAGATTTTAAACATTCTGTGAAAAGTTGACAGTTTAGGTCAAACTACAATTCAAGTGAGAAATCATTCTTTTACTGACAATTTGAAAAGAGCACCATAAACTAAAAGAAAATCAAGTATCTTTGACACATACAAATATATTACACAGAATTATATTGCTGTATAGTTTGTTTATCCTTAACTCATTGACTGCCAGCTATTATCCTCATCCTGTACTAGCTACCGCCACCGCTGTAACCGGTGGGAGTCGCTCACCTTGTTTGCAGCGCTATAACTATTTAAATATTATAGCTATGCAATACTATGGCCCATTTGACATTGAGTATCTATCGTTCAAGATGTGAAAAAGGAATATTTTTTCCATCCATACATTCTCGTTTTATACCGTGGTGAATATAAGTATGGTTTTAGAGTGGTCTGGGGTAATTCCTGGAAGGCTAGTAATAGCCCGCGATACATTTGATACTTAATCCATTGGCATTTCGTCCCTATACACGCTACAATAAAAAATTCAAATGCATATGATAGGTATATTATGTTCCATCATGCATGCATGAAAGGGGGGGGGGGGGGTCGTTTCTGATTAATTGATTGTCAATAACGGCATTCGTTAGTACAACAGCATACGTTGATCAGGGCGATGGCTATGAAAACAATGGACAACCAAGCTGAAATTGACGTTAAATTGCTCTTACCTGTGGCCAATGATATTCCAAAAAGAATATTCCAATTATTTGATTGCCATCTGCTAGATCGTATGTCCATTTGGTCCACGCCATAACCCCCCACAGCATAATGAATCCGGCATCCCGAAAGTGATTCAATGCGATCGAGTGAAGATCTTGATCCACGTTACAAGAAAACTCCACCAGGATGACTTTCAATGATGCACAGCCCCATACACAGAGTCAGAAAGGAAGTGAAACATCGGCCGCATACCACCAGGCGGCGGTGTCAGACCGTTGCGATCTCAGACACATTGCCACACAGTACCACAGCCTTCCAGGATGATTTATGAATGGAAATAGTGAATAAAAGAAATAACGATCATAATAATGAGTATACTTGTTGTTGGGGTCCAACGATTGGTGGGCTATAACGAGTATACTCGTCGATGGCTGGGAATGAGTTAAGAAGAAGAATATTTAGACTTGGTCCTCAAAATTAATCGAAGTGAATGAGGAGCCTGACACCTGGGAGAAATGATGGTGTTGACAATAGACGATAGTGGTCGTTAGATTACTTGTAGATGACTTTAGATAGAGGTACAGTAAGACCGCTGATAAGATAAGATATTCCTTTATTGATCTCCTTGGGGAAAATCGGTCATCATAACAGGAGGGGGAGGGGAGGTTCAGGTATGGGTAGGGTAATAGTAGAAAGAAAATGTTATCTGAATATAAAAATATAAGAAAAGATAAACAGTGTAAACTATTTAATTCATTCTGAATATAAAAAATAGATCTTCGACAAATTAGACTAAAGTGAAATATCCTTTTAATGCAAGAGATCCAAATGCGCTTTTAGGGCTGTGTGTGTATGTCTGTGTGTTTTCTCTTATTCCCAACAGTGTACTGTGTTTTCTGTGATTCGGAATAGGACTTCTGATGCGGTGGTGAGAGGCGGGGTGGAATGGGCTTGGAGCCAGAGTTGCAGAAATACAAAAGCAATTGTCAATAAAAGAAAAAATCACCCAGCACGATTTTGTCTGGTTTTAACTTTTCTCCCCGCTGTACGTCTTGCACTTGCCCAAGTAAGCCTCTGCGGGCCACGCACGACTAGTTCATTTCCGTGCACCCTGCCCCAGAACCAATTGTCATCCACCTCCCTCTTCCCTCCCAACAACAACCTCCCCTAATCTTCCCTTTCAATTTCCGGGAGCTCGCCAGAGACAATTAAGAAGCAACATCAAAGGCCCCGTATAAAAGGGCAGACAGCTCACAATAAGAAAAAGTAAACGGAACAAAAAGGAAGAACACTTCTTGTCCACTAGTGTTTGGACCATCCGTCTTCTTCTGTTTACTCACAGGAGACTCCTTCCAAGAAGCTAGCCGTTAAAGAGGAGTGTCAAACTGGCACCAGAGGCTCGGGGCGCCAGCCACCCGCTACAATAGACTTGAGTTGAACAGTGAGACTCCAGGGAGGTGTTTGTTTGTCTCTCCGCATAGCGCCAGTGAGACTAAAGACAACTGAGACGCATCATACTATAGCTGTCGATACCGGCTCGGAGTAGGATCCATAATACCCAGTACGGATCGTAAGGATATTTAACAACCAACACAGACTCCTACGTTGGGGGTCACTGAACAAAGAAAAAGATAAATATATTAGACTTTAGATTACCAGCGACTTCGGGTTCTTGAGAAGCGCTATACAAATCAAATAAATTATTATTATTATTATTACTTTTCTCCTTAAGAGTTAAAATCGAATGTCATTCTATGTGTGGGAAGAAATACAGAATTGAGTTGCTTTGCTCTGCTTTGATTTTGGACATGTTGCCGTATGAGGCTCGTGGCATCAGATGTTTAGTGTGGGGGAAACGTTCCGATAGGCCTAACCTATAGATACAGCGTTTGACCCTGGTATAAACACAATATCTGATGTTGGCACCGGGTGCACGCCTGGACAAAATCAAAGCCCCAACATAAGTACTGAGGTGTAACGTATGTCTCCTTTGAGTTCTGTTCTCTACAAAGCATAGACACATCCCTGTGTTTTGCTTCGTTCCATTCAAAGTCGTAAGTTGGGAGGTGATAGTGACGACCTCAGTAAGTCGAGGGCTGGGCTCAGAAATACAGAGGCCTGCAACAGGCGAAGGTTTGTGTGGCTGGCTACTGAACGTAAACAAAGAGTCTCACATTACCGTAAAATGCAGTGAAACTGAGAATGTAATTACCACAGTGGTTTATGAAGTGTTGTTTACAGTGTACAGCAAATGCTGCCATAATTGTCGCAAGGTCGGAAAACTGCGTAGAAAATCTTAGTTGAGAAATTATACCAGAATTTCCTCTTTGGAATTCCGACGTCAACAGCCGCTGTGTTGCATTTTTCCTACTAGGAGATTGGAATTCCTGACTTGCCCATATAACAGGTGGTCACAAGCTACTGGGCAAGCACTTCACGCTCGGCACCTGTCCACCGACAAAAGTTAATACCACGGTCTTGACCATTCCGCCTCATGAAATGGATCCAATTCAGGTAGCGAAGAAGGAGGGTATTTAAGTTAGGAGCTTTACACCAAGGGGCCACTAATGTGAGGCAGGAAGGAAGCATTACACCAACAAGAGAGAAGCATGTTACTAGTTGCAGTCATCTACATCTGACCATGTTTGCAGTGTACTGTACACACACAAGTACACACACACATGCAAGAACACACGCGCAAACACACACGCGTAAACACACACACGCGCAAACACACACATGCAAGCACACACACGCGAGCACACACACACACACAAGCACACACACACAAGCACACACATGCAAGTACACATGTGCACACACACACACACACACACACACACACACACACACATACACACACACACATACACACACACACACGTAAGCACACACAGGCAAGCACACAAATACTCCAGCACATTTGGGTATTCTGTTGTACTTTATTTGCTCTGACCTTGCGAAATGAAGCAGAAGACATGGGGAAATGATGCGCACACACAGTGAGTAATTGAATGTTCCAGATATAAAATTACTTCAGGATCCAATCAGGCTAATTTGGCCACCTGGTTCACCCAGTACCTTCCTTGACAATGCATACAGAGACTCAGCACTCTACTCCACTAAACCCTACTGGGCCTGAAAATGCCTTTCCACAGCTTGATGAACTTAATTGTCTGAACCGTTGGACAGAGATAGGAAGTAGCTATTGAAAAGGACTTGACAAGTGCACTATTTTCCTCAGAGATAATTGAGAGGGAGGAATAGAGGGAAAGTGATGGGGCACAAAGAAAGCCTCAGATGTGGACAAAAGGGGAGATTTTGCAAAGAACGAGGGCACTTTGTTTCCTCTCCACGGTTGGAGTCAGATGTTTGCTGTGCATGACTCCCTTTTCTCTTTACACACAAAACCTATCATTTGGACATTTATGGATAGAAGGGAGAAAAGACAGCTTTGTGCGCAGACAGGAATAGACGGGTGAAGGATGTGGATCAGGGGTGTGTGGCAGTGGTGGCAGAAGTATGTGTAAGAAGAGCAGCAACAGTCAAACACTAACAGTCTCATAAACAGTGAAATACTAAAGGTCTTATAAATAAACAGTCAAATACTAACAGTCTTATGAACAAACAGCCAAATACTAATAGTCTTATGAACAAACAGTCAAATACTAACAGTCTTATGAACAAACAGTCACATACTAACAGTCTTATGAACAAACAGTCAAATACTAAGTCGTATGAACAAACAGTCACATACTAACAGTCTTATGAACAAACAGTCAAATACTAACAGTCTTATGAACAAACAGTCACATACTAACAGTCTTATGAACAAACAGTTAAATACTAAGTCGTATGAACAAACTGTACTAACAATCGTATGAACAAAAAGTGTAATCGCATAAACAGTCAAATACTAGCAGACTTATGAACAAACAGTCACATACATTCTCCAACGGACTTACGACAAAAAGGGCTTTCTCTTAGGGTCATTTGAGACCTTTTCGGGCAAGACATAAATATAGACAATATATTATAATATACTATTAATTATATATGTTTTATTGGGACGGTTGGTGAATCCCAAAATCAGCCCGAAAAGGTCTCAAATGGCCCTAAGAGAAAGCCCTTTTTGTCGTAAATCCTTGGAGAATGAGACCGACTGGCTCTGCGCTGGCATGTCTGACATCCTACATGTACCTCAACGACCGGTCCTACCGAGTATCATGGAGAGGAACCCTGGCTCGGTCCTTGGACCTCTCCTCTTCTCCCTCTACACTAAATCTCTGGGTAACATTATCACGTCTCATGCCTTCTCGTATCATTGCTATGCCAATGATACCTAACTCTTCCTCTCCCTTCCTCCCTCAGATATCCATGTCTCTGTCTGTCCGACATTTCTGCCTGGATGATGACCAACCACCTCAAACTGAACCTAAGCAAAACAGAATTGCTTCACATGATGGCCAAATCCTCCCCGCTGACCGACCTTTCCATCACAGTGGAAAATGTAGCCGTGGCCTCGTCCCCGACCGCCAAAAACCTTGGTGTAGTCCTTGACGATCGGCTGAACTTCTCCGCTCACATCGCCGCAATGACCATGAACCTGCAGATTCCTGCTGAGCAATGTCAGAAGGATCCACCCCTTCCTGAAAAAAGAAGCCACTCAACTCCTTGTCCAATCAACAGTCATGTCTCGCCTCGACTACTGCAATACACTGCTCGCTGGCCTACCAACCACCGCCACCAAGCCTCTTCAACTCAGTTCTGATCTCCAACCTACCAAAGTCAGCCCATGTTACCCCACTTCTTAGGGACCTGCACTGGCTCCCCATTGCCACACAAATCCGCTTCAAGGTCCTTGACCTGGCATATCGCAACTATCGACTATATACTAATAGATAGTCTTAACATAATTAAATACTAACAGTCTTATGAACACAGTAATCCATTACTAACAGTCTTCTGACCATAAACATGAATGAACAGCCAATTCCACACATTATCATGCATGAACAGTCAATTATTAACAGTCTTCCGAACATAACCATTGTTCTGAAGGGCCAGATTAACATTGAGAATCTACGTTTTATTGTTTTATATAACTTGTATATTATTTAAGCATTACATCATGCGCAGGAGTGGTTTGTGACCAATAAACCATGCCTAGGGGTGGTCGTTAGGCCCGAGGCGCAGCCGAGGGTCGTTAGACCCCCCTAGGCATGGTTTATTGTTCACAAATCACGACTGCAAGTGGTGTAAAGCTTTTATACAACTGCCAGATTCATCCAACCTTATTTCTATACAATAAACACACATTAATCGAAGATTTATTGAAAAAACCATCCGCCAGAAAAAGTAGTTCCCACAACTACAAAAAAGACAAGTTGCCTCCATGTGGAAGCAGCTTGAAGTGCATCCAACCAAACTAACACATCCAACTGTGTATTATTGGAATGATTGAGAGAAGTTGCCTCATGTGGAAGCAGCTTGAAGTGCATCCAACCAACTAACACATCCAACTGTGTATTATTGGAATGATTGATTGAAAATTGTATTACCAGATGCAGAATGGGTACAATACAGTACGGCTCAATACACACAATTGTTAAGGGAATGCAGACCTACTTTCCATAGAACTTCATTCTTAGATGCTTCTATATAAAGTAGGTAAAACAAATTAAAAAGTTTTCTTTGCCCTATAGGAAAAAAACGTTTTCTTCGCCCTATTTTTTTATTTATTTCTTTTAGCCTAAACTTAACCAGTTGGAAACCAGGGGTACAGTAATAAAATTAGCAATCAACCAATCAATCAATTCAATAGACCATGCTCACTTAAAACAGCGCTGCTTCTCTCTCAGTCTGACTCCCCCGCTGTTGCAGACAGGAGTGTGTGTGTGTGTGTGTGTGTGTGTGTGCGTGTGTGTGTGTGTGTGTGTCACAGTGTGTGTGTGTGTGTGTGTGTGTGTGTGTGTGTGTGTGTGTGTGTGTGTGTGTGTGTGTGTGTGTGTGTGTGTGTGTGTGTGTGTGTGTGTGTGTGTGTGTGTGTGTGTGTGTGTGTATGTGTGTGTGTGTGTGTGTTTGTGGGTACGCCAGCGTCGGACAGTGTGAGAGTGAACGCTGCAGTCAGTGGGAAGGAAGTAGAAATTTAAATCAATCAATTAATCAATCAATCAATCCGCGATTTTTCTTTTGTTCTAGATTGACTCAAGACCCATCAATTACATCATCCAACATTGTTTAAAGGACTAACACATTCCCCTTGACAGAATCGCTTCATATTTAGTCCTTATGGCGCTATCAACATATCCATTTGTTGTCCGCGATCTTGTTTTCTCCCGGAGTGAGCCGGGGAGTGATATGTGATTCGGTTGTGGGCGGGTCCTGAGCCCAGGACCGTGGATTGTTGCCAATAAAGACGTGTAAATGGACTGTTTCAGCCAATCAGAATCGAGAAATTTGCATGCCGTTGTATAATTATATATATAAGTTATATCCCTTTAAGCCTCCGTTTGAATCATAGCATTATTCGCTTTCCTCATTGGATAATGCCCTTGACGTTGTCGGCGCCTAGAATCGCGCCCCTGAGACAAGTTCAAAGACGAGTCTGGACATGTTGGGACATGCCTGGGGCCAGCGCATTGATCCCAGACAAGAGCTTCGGCTGCGCACTAGAAAGCCCTCTAAGTATAGATATTGTGGAAGGCGCAAACAGTAGAAGTTCGTACCGGTTCGATCTAATGCAGTAACGTGAAGTTCGTCCGGAGTAATGCAACAGCAGTAGCTGAACCTAGCGTATAGCAGAGTCAAGTTCGACCTAACTTAATGTGAAGTAAAGAGTCGTCATTTAGTGTGAATCGTATTACAGCAGTTTGTTCGGTGTGCAGCATTAACAAGCAGTTCGTTCGTTTAGTAACTAGCGTGAACCTTAGCAAGTGTGTGTGGACTTAAAGTAATTAGTGCCAGCACACGAGGAGGGCCTAGTAGCAGAACTATTGGACATGTGCACATTGGAACCTACCGCGGCGATATTGTAGAACCATTATTGGTTGGATTATAGTGATTGTGGAACGTAGTACCGTGGAGAAGAGCATCGTTAATACCCACTGTCGTTTGGATTTAACTACCTTGAAGATCTTACCTCGGGCTAGCTTCGAGGACGAAGCTGGCTGGCTATCATCATTGCTATCGAGCATTGGATTACAGCTATTACCTTGCTACTGAGCACTTGGATTATAAAGACCGGATCCGTATGAGAACCCCTTTTCTTCAAGTGAACAGCCTGAGTATCCGTACATTCTTCGTTCCTCTGGAGCTTACAACTCTGGGAGGATATCACCTGTCTCCAGCGGTACCCTCGTTTGCCCCCCTATATTGCCATCCCACGCCAGGCGGCGTCTGGTCTAGTATACCTATCTTAGGAATTATTCATTCCCACTGACTTTGCTACTCGCTGACTTTCTAATATCATTCGCCATAAAAGAGCGACCAAGTCATTCCCATTTGTATATTGGCTGCATAATAATAAATACTGTAAATGATATCTCCTTGTCACCGTGCCGTCTATGCTGAGTGTCTGCCATAATTAACTGTACTAGTGGCAAGTAATAATAATAATATGTAGTAGTGGTTTAATCTATCACAATCTTTAATACAGTCAGGGTTTTGTAACCCCTCAGTTACAACCATGAATGAATAATCAAATACTAACAATCCTATGAACATAATCATGAATGAACAGTCAATTATTAACAGTCTTATGAACGTAATCAAACACTAACAGTCTCATGAGCATAATCAAAGGCACAAAACATCAAACATCAGTTAGTGTGAACGCTCTATTTGCTATTTAAAGACACAGCTATGAGCGCCCGTGTGAAAGCTCTATTTGCTCAGTCGTAGAGAACGTGTGGTGTGTGGATGCCATGTTAGGTGAATATTTTCAGGCAGGCCAGGGCCACTGAGGGATGCAGCCCGCTCTAATGAGATCTGTCAGAACTCTGCCACATTTAATGTAGTGCCTCTATTAGGCAGACCTGCGGTCCATTGGCCCGTCTGGTCCAGTCTCCTGCAGCTCCCTGGCTATGATTGATGGCTTTATTTGTTGTTTTGTTGTTGTTGCTGATGATGACGGTGGCTGTGTTGGTCCTTTAAACAGACTTTTCATCCTGGACCTTTATCGAATTCAACTATATCTGTTGATTAAAGCCAGGCTCCGCTCTACCGGTTCATCTAGAGGGATTGATGATGGCCCACCGTGAGGCACCATTGGCAGGCCTTGTCCTTCTCTACTTATCTTCCATGTGTAAAGCAACCACAGTACAGAGAGAATCCCCACTTTAAAGGTTTCAGTATGAAAGCTCAGGGAGTACAGCTGCTCCTGTGGCACTGGTGTTGTTGTTTTGTTGTTGTTGTTATTGTTGTTGTTTTGTTGTTGTTGTTGTTGTTGTTGTTGTTGTTGTGTCACTCTCCTGCAGTGGCGGCTCGCCACTAGGGGCGCTCGGGCGCCGCCCCCCCTCAGTCCCTACCCTGGTTATATGACAGAACAAGAAAAATAAGTTTTTAGTTTTTAGTTTTATAGCCCTATAAATAATATAAACATGTTTAAAATTAATAATATTTACTCATTTTAAGTATGTTTGTGTTTCCAATGCACAATATAACGTTATTATCGCAATTAAAAAACACTCGTTTTCCAAAGCAGGAAGTGACATCACGTTTTTTTTATTTTTTTTATTTTTTCGTATTTCTCGGCCCGGGCTAGAAACGATAGCGCTCTGAGTGCGTGTCACAGTTTGATCGCTGTCTCCGTCACAGCCAATCAGTGCATACGGCGTTGTGCGTTGAAATATGACTATTATGTTGGAATCCGAGCGCGATTTGAAGCGGTCTAGGCAGCAGCGTGAACTTCCGTGAATAATTTCCATAGCCGCATTTCGCGGAGACGCTCTCTGATTGGCCGACGCCAGTATTTTTTTCCATGGCAGAATTTCACAGAGACGATCTCTGATTGGCCGAATCCAATTTCTAATGTTCCAATTCTAGCTTCTAGCTTGGTTCCTAGGTTGGTCCTAGGTTGGTCGGTGGAGATAGTTGTGTTGTTGTGAGATGCATGCAGCTGTTTGTCTTAGACGAGCGTGCCGTGACTGCAAGTTCTTTAGACTGTTAAGCTTAGGCACTCTTTCAAAGTTGGTTAAGGTTAGAGTTTGTCTTAGAGCATGGCGATAGAACGCCAGGTAGTTTGCAGTCTGTTCGAGCGGAAATGGACAAAGGAATGTACTTGTTGAGTGTTGTGCTAATGAGCTCAGCTAACACTTGGCTAACAAGCTATATGGCGGATTATACACGTTTATCAAGCTCTCCTGCCCTGGACGTTTCAACTAAACAGTGAGTCTCTCTCTCTCTCTCTCTCTCTCTCTCTCTCTCTCTCTCTCTCTCTCTCTCTCTCTCTGTGCTTAACGTTAACGTTTGTAAATAGTTTTTTTTAGGAGCAGTACTACTGCTGGCCATTCATGAAGCGAGACATTGCTGATTGTTTATTTATTTTATAACACAAGACTATGACTACCAACTGCCTAGCCAGCCGTGTATCAATCTTGGATGCAATAATAACGTTACTTACCACACTGACTATGTCGATGGCTCATTGATTTAACTACTGCAGCTCTCTCGGATTGAAAATACGTGGATTATGGCTTGTTCAATATCGTCTATGTTTGAATGAATGAATGAATGAGAACTTTATTAACAGATTGCAGAATGGGTACAATACAGTACGGCTCAATACACACAATTGTTAAGGGGATGCAGACCAGAGAAAGACGTTTGTCTTGTTTACATCAGGGTCCCAGATTTTCGATTCATATCGATAGTTTAATAGCTAGCCTTGGCTCGTTTAACAATATGCAAAATATGTGTACAGCCCTGTACTCATACTGAAGTTATTCTTGGTATATAATAGGTCTGATTGTGTAACGAATCGATTCCACGTCGCGCTGTGTGTGAGAGAGAGAAGGAGAGAGGGCGAGATCTGCCTGTGTTTGTAGACGGGCGAGTTTTGTTTCTAACTTTTCTATTTATATATTGTGTTTCAAGTTGTGAATTAGAGTCTAGACTATACTTTATTTGACTGGTTGTGTGTTGTTGTAGTAACAGCTGAGCGACTCGTTCATAAGAGCCGATTCATTGCCGTGAGCGTGAGTCGAATCGCTCACGTCTTGCCATGAGTGTTGCGTGGTACTGTACTGTACATGTTTGCATTTTGCAAAATGTTTGGTATAGCGCCCCTAGTGGCGAAGTACCCAGCGGCCGCCACTGCTCTCCTGTGTCATGGCAGGGTCACAGATGATGCATGAATTCAGCCAGAAGACTCAAACAGCAATTACCCAGCAGCCTCCAGGACATCTATGCCTCTGCTGCCTCTCTCTCTCTCTCTCTCTCTCTCTCTCTCTCTCTCTCTCTCTCTCTCTCTCTCTCTCTCTCTCTCTCTCTCTCTCTCTCTCTCTCTCTCTCTCTCTCTCACTCCTAATCCCTCTCCTCCCCACACTCCTGCAGCATCTCTTTAATATTCAACCTCTGGTGCCTTCCCCTCTCTCTCCTCCTCCCTGTTTCCATAATCTCTCGCCCCTATCAGAAGTATACATTTCTAAAGTACTTTTCAGGGCAGCTGTGGTCATATTTACCTCTGTCATTCTTTTTCCATGTTTAGGCCCTGTGGAATAAAATGTTAAAAAAACGGAAAACATATATAAATCGTGTCTCGTCATTGAAGTGATCTATGCTGGCAAGGCTTTGGTAGATTAACCAGTAGCCTCAATCAATGCCAACATCAGGACTTTCCTGCCAAAAGGTCAAATGGCGTTTAAGCCTCATCTTGCAGTGATTAGTTCAGGTCAGTAGAGCCCCACAGTCTCGTCTTGTTTAGTATTAAGCAAATACCCTCCCCCTACCACACACATGAACATGCACACACACACACGCACACTTTGTCCACTACTAACAGATTCACTTGATTTTACCACATGTTGCTACTTCTCAAAGATCAAAGGAGGTGTTACTATTTGTTACTTATTATGTCATAGTGTTATGGGGACAATTGTGTTCCTGTTGTAGAGTGGATCAATACATTATTTCCCGCTGCCACCATATCCAGAACTTCAAGAATTGTATATATATATATATATATATATATATATATATATATATATATATATATATATATATATATATATATATATATATATATATATATATATATATATGTTGGCATTGATTGAGGCTACTGGTTAATCTACCAAAGCCTTGCCATATATACTCTACTGTTCTCAACCACTGCAAATATGTGTAATAAAACATGTGCTGTAACAATATTGACAATGCTGGTGGTTAGTGGAGTAACATGAATGTGGGCTATAGATGAAACAGACTCAAAGATTCAATAATCCTTGTCTGAATGACTAATCACCACCGCAGATTAATAAAAGGGATTCGAGATACAAACTGTGGTCAATGGCAGAGACAGTGGAGGACTGGAGGAGACATTCATATCAGTCCAAACCAGAGACAGAGTCACACATGAACACATGGTACTATATTATCTAATGCAGATTAAAATGTCAAAATGTTTTATCTCCACCAGGCTGAAGCCTGGGGAGATCATGTAATCGGTTACGTTTGTGCATGTGTGCGTCTGTCTGTCTTTGTGCAGATAATCTCGCAAACTACTACCAGCAATTTGGAGGAAATGTGCACAGCAGGTCGGGAACTTGGATTCTGGAATATTCTTATTATAACAAGTATTTTCCTTGAATTAATTTCAATCATTGTCCAATGTCCATTGAAATATATTCAGTATGAAGTTACACCTTTTTGAACACAATAATAATAATAAATTTTATTTGGAGGCGCCTTTCAAAACACCCAAGGTCACCTTACAGGGCATAAAAACAAAACAGTCGAGATTAATACGATGATCTTGGCAAAAGTGTCAGTGGAGTTAAAAACAAGACAAACAATGTATGAAGTATGAAATATAAAACAATGGCACACAAGGTACAGTACAGTTATAGTGAGTATGCCCAGTATGCAAGGCAGTTAAAAGACAAGGTTAAGAAAAGAATAAGATAAACAACAAGAAGTATAAAAAAACAGTGAAGTTAAAATAACAGACAAACAAACAGCAGGGGGTATTGAGCAGTGACGGAGGTTATAGTGAATATGCAAGTTTGAACAGATGGGTTTTCAATTGTATATCAATTGAATATAGTGCTAATCAGATATATGTACAGAGTTGTAGTATTCATATGTACAGTGATACAGGTATAAATACACTATGGTAGTAGTCATACTGACCAGCAGCGTAACTAGTAAGAGTAGGTAAGGAATATGTACAGATATAGATATAATCAAATCAAATGTATTTGGACAGCTTGAGATCACATGGAATAGCCCCCATGGGCTGTACAACGTCAGGCTTGGAGATCATTCTTCTGAGAAACATGACACCTACTTCGGAGTTCCACAAGGGAGCTGCCTTGGTCCATTATTATTCTCACTATACATGCTGCCACTTGAAGACTAGCAGAGATTAGAAAACACAATATAAGTTTCCATAGTTACGCAGATGATACACCGCTGAACCAAATTATTACACAGCTATTCCATTTCCGCCTGTCTCTTAGAAATAAACAAATGGATGACAAACAACTTCCTAAAATGAAATGAGGACAAAACTGAAATCCTACTAGTTGGTCTTATAACAAAAAAAATTATGTTACAGAGCTATATGGGGCAACTTACTCCTTGGATCAAACCCAAAGTTACAAGTATTGGTGTTATTGATTGATTGATTGATTGATTGATTGATTGATTGAATAGTTTATTGGTTTAGATAGACTCAGACCTAAGCTTTAAATCACAGATCATCAAGGTGACAAAAACATCATTCTTCCACCATAGAAACATATACACAGTAAATTTCGCAGAGTAAATTTTACTCAAACTGAGTAAATTTTACCCAAACTGAGTAAAATTTTACTCAGTTTGAGTAAAATGTACTCAGTTTGAGCTACAGTAAGCTACAGCTACAGTAAGGTACGGCCGTTTATAAATCAAAAAGACGCTGAAAAACGGATCCATGTCAAGTCAACATGACTACTGTAATGCACTCCTCACCGGCCTCCCAAAAAAAACTAATCCAACTCATTCAAAACTCGGCAGCTAGGCTACTAACTAGAACCAAGAGGAGAGACCACATCAGTCCAGTATTACGTAGCTACCCTGCACTGGCTTCCGGTAACATTTAGAATCGATTTCAAGGTCCTCCTCCTTATATACAAAGCACTAAATGGAACAGGACCAAGCTACATTGGAAATTCTGTAGTCAACTATGTGCCTTCTAGAATATTACGATCATCTATTGAAGGTTCCAAACCACAGCTTAAAGAAAATCGGGGACGAGGCGGCCGGGTAGCGCAGCGGACTAAGCATCTGTCTACCACCGCAGAGACACTGGTATCGAATCCAGCTGTCAGCGGTGCCTCCGGCTTGGCCGGTCGTCATACTGACACAATTGGCAGGGTCAGAGGGAGGGAAGCTGGTGGGTGGTAATCTGGTCATTGTAAACAGCGACTCCTACAGGTCGGTCAGGGCGCCTGCACAGCGAGGAAGGGATCTGGGTGAGGTAGTGTGCCCTCCCATGCATTACACTCACTCACCCGGTGAGAGTCCTCGGTGCCAGGTGAAAAGAGGCTGCTGGCTGTCTCCTATGTATCGGAGGAAGCATGTGATAGACTTCAGGGCTCCCTAGACCGGCAAGTAGGGGGCAAATGCACGCAACGACCAGGAAGGGGAGGGGGGAATTGGCATAATGACTAAATTGGGATGGGAGGAAAATACAAGAAAAATAGGAGGAGAAAAAGTGGATAAAAAAATGTATAATAAGGGACGCAGCCTTCGCAAACTATGCAGTGCATAGTATGCACCAAAGTTATGGAACACCCTACAGTACCTATGGACATTAGGGAAGCTGGATCTCTAAATATATTTTTTAAATAAGCTAAAAACTTACCTCTTCACCTTAGCCTTTTAATACACCCCACTGCTGATTGTACTGTACTAGATTGCAATATTTACTCCATTCTATTTGTCCATTCTATTTTCACTATTTTACTCTGTCCAATCTATTTTACTCTTCTATTACTTTTATTAGATTTTTAAACTGTCAGGTATTGAACTGTGTGGGTATCAAGCCCGTTCCCCGTACCTGGATAACTGAGTTAGCCGGATAACTTTCGGTTAAGTCTGACTTAAGCCGGACTTTCCGGCTCCCCGTACCTGGATTGTCCAAATCACCATGACAACAGATCCAAAAGTTTGAGCCTGGTCGAAAGCAGGGTTTAAGTTCAAGTTAGCCGGATGAAGCACAGCCACGCCCCCGCAAAGAAAGTGACAGCGCGTTTCCTGAAATTATTCCCACAGTCTAGGATCTGCTTTATACCATTCTGAATTACGTTTTTGTGCTCCATTCTTCCAGAGGGGGCTTTTGAAATGTAAAATAGACCCAAAATGCTGATACTAAATTCACTTTGTCCTAAATAATGCACGTTATATATACCGTGGCGCTCGCTCGGTGCGATGTACACATTATGTGGTTATTCTAACAACGCGCAGCATTGCAAATGTGAATCCCGCGGGGATATTTTTAATGATTGAAACCTATCGCTCGTTTGGCTCTGATTCCTTTCATATTCTCCGCTGTGGATGTTTAATGGAGCGCCTGGATTGTGTTTCATTCAAGCATAAAATTGAAGTGTCTATGCGTGGATTGTGGATCTTGTCTCGTTCATTAATGTATAAATAATGGATTTATCCCATCTGGCACAGTGGCCCAGCGGTAGTGCTCAATCCTGGCAACCCAGCGACCGGTGTTTGAAACCCTGTGTTTCCAATATAATTTTTTGGAATATAATATTAATGATTATACGCCAAAGTAGCCTAGTTTCAAGTTAAAATATTATAAATCTACATGCATTGAGGATGTCATTCTTTATATAGCTCTCAACGTGCACCAAATTGAATTATTCCTACATCGCAAAAAGAAGGGGAAGACTAGGTTTCGAACCCCGGTCGTCTGCGTGAAAGTCAAAAGAAGAACCTGTTACACCACAGTGGAGATAAGTAAAAGATCGACTATACATCAATCAATGGGAAGAGAGCCTTATCGTTATTTTGTATAACAGGTTAACTAATTATTTTCGCTAGCAAGATCTCATTTGATTATTCAATCCAGCAGGCAAGTTTAAAGAAATATAATCTGATTGATTGAGGTAATGAGGGACTTAAAATTAGCCTATAGATAACGCATTTAACTTGTCGGCGAGGCGATTGAGCCGTACTGCAATATGTTACTAAAGTTTTAAATCAATTAATCAATCAATGCCGCTAGAGAATCAGGATCTCTGCTCTCGACACTTGCTGCCTTCTCGGCTGAGGCGGGCACGCGCACTTATCCTGGGTCTCAAGTCTGGCTTGAGTTAACGAGACTGAATCCACCTTCGAGGAACAGGAAAATCCCGGCTTCAAACATCGGGTTAACTGAATCTGGATAATGACATCTTGATCGACTTAGTTGAACCAGGTACGGGGAACGGGGCTCTGAGGAAGAAAGACTGTCAGGTTTCAAAACTGTGTTGGGGACCGAGGCCTGAACTGCTCCCTGAGAGAGGGAACTGCTCCCTGAGAGGGAGGTTTGACTGTCAGGTTTTAAACTGTGGATATCAAAACAGGGAAGGTAAAGACGTTTTAAACTGTTAAACAGTAATTCAGAACTATTTTATTGCATTATATTACTATATTTAATATTAATTAATTATTCTATTTTATTATTTTATATGTTGCATCATTTTACTCTGTCTACTCTGCAATAGAATCAACCCATAGACAAGGTGGCCTGTGTGAAAAATGTGAAAAACTGTGATTTTATATGTCTGCACTTTATGTGCAAATTTTGTGCCTGTCTTTTTTCTGTTGTGAAGCACTTTGAGCTGAAATTCTTGTATGAAAGGTGCTACACAAATAACGTTTATTATTATTATTATTATTATTATTATTATTATTATTATTATTATTATTATTATTATTATTATTATTATTATTATTATTATTATTATTATTATTATTATTATTATATTATTACAAGTCTTCTTGTACAAGTCAAGAAGAAACATCACAATAGTCAAAAACAAAAACACCATCAAATCCAAATATGCGACACTCCCAGACTTTCCCCAATGAAGATAAGGAACGACTCACTAGAAACCTAGCAATAGGGGGAAATCACCAAAGGCGGCGTGGAGGAGAGACACCTCAAATGGGCTGTTCTGGGCCCTGTTTCTTGTACCTGGATAACTGAGTTAGCCGGATAACTTTAGCTGGATAACTGGGTTAGCCGGACTTTCCGATTTCATGTACCTGGATTTTCCAAATCACCATGACAACATATCCAAAAGTTTGAGCCTGCTCGAAAGCAGAGTTCAAGTTCAAGTTAGCCTGAACTATCGCCACGCCCCCGCAAAGAAGTGACAGCCCGTTTCCTGAAACTATTCCCACAGTCTACGATCTGCATTATACCATTCTGAATTACGTTTTTGTGCTCCATTCTTCCAGAGGGGCTTTTGAAATGTAAAATAGACCCAAAATGCTGATATTAAATTCACTTTGTCCTAAATAATGCACGTTATATATACCGTGGCGACGGTGGCGCTCGCTCGTGCGACGTACACATGATGTGGTTATTTTAATTGTAACTGGGATTAAGATGTCTGATGAGATGTGCTGTTTGACGGATTTGAGAAATTGAATGAGCCGTTGACGTCACATGAATGAATGAGGATAAAGAAATAAAACTTCATTCAAAATAAGGGATATTCTAAACACGGGTCTCTCGTTCATTAATGTATAAACAATGAATCTATCCCATCTGGCACAGTGGCCCAGCGGTAGCGCTCAAGTCTGCCAATCTAGCGATCTGGGTTCAAATCCCGGTGTTTCCAATATGATTTTTTTGAATATAATATTAATGATTATACGCCAAAGTAGCCTGGTTTTAAGTTAAAATATTATAAATCTACATGCATTGAGGATGTCATTCTTTATATAGCTCTCAACGTGCACCAAATTGAATTATTCCTATATTGCAAAAAGAAGGACCCCGGTCTTGAACCCGGGTCGTCCGTGTGGAAGTCAAAAGAACAACCCGTTGGACCACATTGGAGATAAGTTAAACATTGACTATACATCAATCAATGGGCAAGAAAGCCGTCTCGTAATTCTGTATAACAGTTAACTAGTTATTTTCGCTAGCAAGATCTCATTTGATTATTCAATCCAGCAGGCAAGTTTAAAGAAATATAATCTGATTGATTGAGGTAATGAGGGACTTAGAATTAGCCTATAGATAACGCATTTAACTTGTCGGCGAGGCGATTGAGCCTATTGCAATCTGTCAATAAAGTCTTAAATCAATTAATCAATCAATGCCGTTGAGAATCAGGGTCTCTGCCATCGATACGTGCTGGCTTTCCACCTAAAACGGGAGCGCGCATCTAGCCTGACTTGAGCCTGACTCTCAAGTCTGGCTTGAGTTAACGAGACTGAATCCTCCTTTGTGAAACAGGAAAATCCCGGCTTTGAACATCGGGTTAACTGAAGCTGGATAATGGACATGTTGATCGACTTAGTTGAACCACGTACATGAAACAGGGCCGTCGTGATAATATAGTGTTGCAAATGGATGATAGATGGATGGAGAATAGAACAGGCGAATAATTAGTATGAATGTATATATACATGTAATAATGAAACACATATGTATGCATACATGGTAGTAGTAGTATCTAAGGTACATAGGAACATTTAAAAATATATATATATAACAATAATTAAAAGGCATAGGAAAACTGAGGTGTAGAGTAGATAGCCTACATCTCGCCTGTGGTAGTCAGAACCGGTTAGAGGAAGAATAGCCGCTGCTGTCTACGCTGTTAGCCACAACAAGGATCGGGATGGCGCAGGGAAGATCACGCCACATTGACCATCACGCCACATTGACCATCACGCCACATTGACCATCACACCACCTTGACAGGCCCAACGGGGTGGGGCCAAAGAGACAGGGAGACAGGGACAGGGGATTAGCTCCTGTGTTCGCAATGGGCAGACATAGGAGCAATAAATACATGTAATAAGCATATATATATGCGTAAATAGTAGCAATAGAATCAAGGTATATAGGAAAATTATTAAATTAAAGTAATAAATAAAACAACAGAACAAAGGCATATGACTACAAGCGCTGGTATACAGGATGAGATACAAGAAGATGGCTCAGGGCCATTTACCCCGGGGGGCAGGATAACCACTCAGAACAGGTTGAAGTAGAGCGGTTAGACGTTGTAGGTCAGACTAAAGACGGCATGAAGCAGAACCATGGCACCAGTGGTGGTCAGAACTGTGGTAAAGCTTAGGTGGTGTTTCATATAAGGACTCGGACAGCGTGGCCATTTCAAGTAACGTCTTTATTATCTAACACAACTGCGCCTGCGCCACGCCTTACAGCAACAGCTATGGATGCCCATAAGGGACATCCACTACATCTCCCCTTCTCCCAGGAATAAACCTAACATCCTCAAGTATAAACATCCTCAAGTATATTCAGACATCTACTACAGACATCCATTACATCTCTCCTTCTCCCAGGAATAAACCTAACATCCTCAAGTATATGTTGAAATACTCTAAAGAGAACCATAATGATGTAACATTACATAACATTCCTGCACAGATAATACAGGTAAGTGCCTTTTAGCTGTAAGGTGAAGCACTCCTTTTTTTTTCTTTTACTGAACGTAGTCCTTGAGCCATTCTGGCGGCTTTATCTGCCGTCTTGGAACGTCTCTCACTTTAGTCCCTGTACTCTCTCTCTCTCTAGTCAGGGCGCCTGGTGCTATTTCCTCCTCCGTTGTTTGCTCCTCCTGTGGAGTCGGTGTCTCTTGTGGCTCAGGGAGAGCTTGCAGATGAGCCCTGTTCCTCCTCACCACCTCTTCTCCTGCCCGGACCACATAGGAGCGTGGCGTGTCAGCCTTCCTGAGCACCGTAGCTGGCCGTTTTGAGGTGGAGATCCACACCGATTGACCCGGTCTCAGTTCCGGCCTCTGTGTGGCCCGGTGTCTCTCATTAAAGTTCTGTGTCTGTCTCAGTTTCAGTTGGTAGTTCTTTTCCTGAAAGGCCTTCGTTTTGGGCCATTGTGGTTTCAGGTGGGCAGGCGCCTGTGGCAGTGGGGAGCGGAGCTTCCTGCCCATCAGGAGCTCAGCAGGTGATGGTCCATGCTGCAGGAGCTCAGCAGGTGATGGTCCATGCTGCAATGGTGTGACTAAAACTGTGGACCATTATCACTCTGCAGGACCTCTGGGACCCCGTGTCTGGAATACATGGCCTTTAACGCCTCGATCACTCCTTTAGTTGTGGTAATGGGGGTTTTCTCTGTTTCAATGTACCTTGAATAGTAGTCTACTGCTAACAGGTAGGTGGTGCCCTTTAGGTAAAACATATCCACCCCTACCTTTTGCCACGGCCGCTGAGGCAATGTCGATGGCATCATTGGCTCTGGATGCCGTGTCTGACTCTTCACGCATGTTTCACACTGTGTTACTACCTTAGCGATCTGACTACTTAAGCCCATCCACCACACTGACTGTTCTGCTCTCGCTCTGCACTTAGATATCCCCATGTGTCCCTCATGTAAACGTGCCAGCATTTCTGTTTGCAAAGTCTCTGGTACTACTATCCTCCGTCCTTTCATTAAAAGGCCTCCTGCACAGTATAGCTCACTCTGGTAGATCCAGTAGGGCTTTAGCTGCTGTGGCAGTTCCTCCTGTCTTGGCCACCCCTTTTTGCACTGCTGTATAAGCTGTCTGCAGACAGAGTCCTTTTGCTGTTCCTCAGCAATCTGTTGCAGCTTTGCCTTAGACGCTGGTAGGCCCTGCTGTACTGCCTCAACAAACACCTGTGCTTCTCCTTCCAGCTCTCTTTCCTCCTCTGTCAGTGTGCGCACGATTGCGGCCCTTGATAATGCATCTGCCATTATCAACGCTTTCCCTGGGACATAGACTATGTGGTATGTATATCTCAGTAGTCTAAGCCAAAAGCGCTGGATTCTTGGGGGTAAGTCATCTAGTGCCTTCGTACATAACAGAGCCAACAGTGGCTTGTGGTCGGTCTCTATGGTAAATTGAAGGCCTATTATATACGAGCTGAGCCTTTCGCATGCCCATGTTACTGCCAGTGCCTCCTTCTCCACCTGGGCATATCTCTGCTCTGTGTCAGAGAGACTGCGTGAGATATAGGCTATTGGGCGCCACTCCTTGTTGTCCTGCATTTGGGTGAGGACTGCTCCCACTCCAAAAGATGATGCATCTGCAGACACTCTTGTCTTAGCATTTGGCCTGTACTGTGCTAGCACCCTCTCTGAGGCCAGATCAGACTTCACCTTTTCAAAGGCTGTCTGCTGCACCTCTCCCCACACCCAGGCATTCTCTTTCACCAGTAAATCCCGTAGTGGTTTGGTAGTGTCGGTGAAAAGAGGTACAAACTTTCCCATGTATGTGGCTATGCCCAGGAACTGTCTCACGTCTGCGACATTTTATGGAGCGGGCATGTCTACGATTGCCCTCACTTTCTCTGGGTCTGTTGCTATGCCCCCTGCACTGACTTTGTGGCCCACGAACACCACCTCTGTCTGTGCGAACACACACTTTTCATTTAGGGTCAGACCGGCTTCCTGAAGCCTGGATAGGACCGCAGTGAGCCTCTCATCATGCTGGGCCTTATCTACGCCACATACCAGCACGTCGTCTGCATGGCATATTATGCCCGTCAGCCCGTCCAAGAGCTGCGACATGCGCCTCTGAAAATGACATCCACTACAAGAACCAGTTTGAGGTAGAGCAGTCGCTGCAATCTGTATGACAACACACTATCTACTCAGAGAGACAGGGATAGTGCAATAAGCAGACATGGGAGCAAATAAACAGACATCTTAACTGAACTAACCAGATTAAACTATGGGTATATCCCCGACTAGGTGAGATCAGGGTAGTCTGAAAGAGAGAGAGAAAAGATGGGTCTTAAGTAGGGATGCTCGATATTGGCTTTTTTACCGATACCGATATTGTCCAACTCTTAATTTCCGATACCGATATCAACCGATATCAACCGATACCGATATATGCAGGGTTCCCCCCCCCCCCAAAAATGGAATAATTTCAGGTAATTAACATTACATATCTCTTGTTGTGGAATTAACACAACATTATGCATACTTTTGACAATAAATAAAATCTGAATTTGTTCTTACTTTTGCTTGCCTGGGTAAATAAAGGTTATAGAAATGTAAAAAAAACGATACCGATATTTTCCGATATCACATTTTAATGCCGATATCGGCCGATAATATCGGACATCCCTAGTCTTAAGCTAAGATTTAAAAACTTCGTCAGAGCAGGCACCCCTGACGACGGCGGGTAATGTATTCCACAGGTAGGCAAAGGCTCTATGGCCAGCGGATTTCTTTATTACCCTAGGAATCGATAGGAGCCCTGCATTTTGTGAATGAAGAGCACAAGCTGCGAGTATCATATAATGAGATCGGATAGATATAGCAGTGCGATATAGTATCTACAGATATGCAGGTATGTACATACAGATGTGGATAGATAGAGGAGTTAATATGTGTCTCAGATAACATTTATATAATGCTTTTATCCAAAGTGCTTTACAATTTATGTCTCACATTCACCCATTCACTCACACATTCACACACCGATGGCGGAGGCAACCATGCAAGGTTCCAACCTGCTCATCGGCAGCACGGTGGTGTAGTGGTTGCCTCATAGCAAGAAGGTCCTGGGTTAAATTCATGCTTGGGGACCAGGTACCCAGGTGAGGTATCCCGGGCCTTTCTGTGTGGAGTTTGCATGTTCTCCCCGTGCTCGCAAGGGTTTCCCCTCCAGAAAAAGAGATAAACCCAATGGAAAGAAACATGGTATCACATCCCTGACGAAGACAGACAGGAACACTTGGATTGGTCCCTGGGTGCGGCCCGACGCCGCAACCGATGTCTGCTTCCGGCTGCCCTTGGGGGTGTTGTGTTTATTTCTCACTGTGTCATCTTCTCATAATGGCTGTACAATCTTTGTCATTCCCCTTTAATGCAATCATGTAATCATAAGAATTTGACACTCTCAGACGTGTTACCTTTCTTCATCAAACGTTGTTTATTCCATACACAAAGCCTCGTACAAGATGTAAACCAGTTCTGTATTGTCCTTGAAAAGTATTTGGAAGAAACTAAATTCATTATTCTAATGATCTCCTGTCACCCCGCTCGGTGGTTGTTGCGGCCTTGTCGTAGCCAACAACCATATCTGCTAGCCGAAGCTAGTGATGATGTATCACTCCCCTCCCCCACCCAGCGAGGCTGGAGAGGGATGAAAGTCTCTGATCAACGCGTGCGCTCTTCTGTGTGGTTCGTTTTATTCTAACTGTACCCAGAAGAAAACTCACATTATATTATCTTCGCCATAGCAACGACAGGCCCCGCCCCTCTTCTTGTTGCCATGTAACGCGCTGTCATGGCAACTGCTGTTCACCCTTCACACACATTAAACGTCTGTTTCTAGTGGTGTCTCTCTCTGACCATTCTGCTAATGCAATCCTTATCAAGATGACGGATGCCCTTGGAGCTCCCACCCTGCTCGCTGTGTTGCTCTCTGTTCCACTCAGCTGATAACGGCCCTCTGTCTGCACAGTTTTGGCTGGAGACACACATACATGATGAAAATGATGATGATGATGATGATGATATTATCCTCTTTGATTTGATTTTATTTTATTGATGGATTAAAAACACACAACAAGGATCCAAAGGATAACATGAGAAAGAGTAAAACCCTTATTTCCGTCATGGTCCCAGGGCTGTTAGGCCACAACAAAAAAACACGACAATAACACAACACTCATACATTTAAAACATTATAAGACTAACCTAACGCTAAAATTGTATACCCCACAATAACTAAAAACTGACAATAGCACAAAACTCATACATTTAAAACATTAAAAGACTAACCTATTGCTAAAATTGTATACCCCACAATAACTAAAAACTGATTGGAAACCCATTCAAACTATAGGGGGCTATTCTTCTATTCTGTCCATGAGCCACTTCCTGACGCTTCTCTTGAAGCTGTGGAGGCTCAAGCTCTGCTTGATGGGGAGAGGCAGCTTGTTCCAATCCTGGGCTCCAGAGAAAGTAAGGGAGCATTGGCCCAGTTTCGATCGGAAAGAAGCAGGCTTCAGGTTTGCTATGCTTGCTCTAGTTCTGTGGTTGTGGGATTCGTTGACCGGGGTGAAGTAGTTTTGGAGGTATCTAGGGGACCTTTGGTTTATAATATTGTGCACTATGTTCAGTCTGAGCTGGGTAACTCTGGCCTCTATAGGAAGCCAGTTTAGCTCCTGGAAGTGACTCCTCCCTATGTGGGTGCGAGGGCCAAGACCCATTACCACCCTTACTAGCTTATTTTGGGAAACCTGAAGCTTCTTTTTTATGTTCACTGACAGGCCCTCGAACCACGATACGCTACCATAGTCAAAGTGGCAGAGTACTAGGCTATTTGCTAATAGCCTGAGGCTATCTCTGCCAAGGAGGTTGGCTTTCCTAGCTAGGTACCTGGTGCGGGCGTTGACTTTGCCCAGTACTTGGGAGGCCATAGCCTCCCCATCTAGGCTCCCGTCTATCATACAGCCTAGATACTTCGCTTTTTTTTGCTGTTTTAGGGTTACAGCTCCTAGCTGGATATTAAACTCCCGTGCTTTCCTGAGCTTGGGCTTGGAGGCTAATAGTACTGCCTCTGTTTTACCTAGGTGAAGAGAAAGCCTGTTGTCCGAAAGCCACCTGCTGACCCCTGCAAGTTCTTCACCTAGCATCTGTTCTAGTGTGTTCTGATCCTTGTGTGAGACTAGCAGGGCTGAGTCGTCTGCAAATAAAAACAAGTTACATGAGCATGCTGCTGACATGTCATTTATGTACAGTAAAAAAAGGAGAGGTCCTAGCACGCTTCCTTGTGGGACCCCACATACAATGGGCTTGGCCTCTGACATAGTGCCACTGACCTCGACCCGCTGCACCCTATCAGCAAGGTAGGAAGAGAACCATCTGACCACTGTCTCAGACATACCCAAGGCCTTAAGCTTGGAGAGCAGTATGTCATGGTTCACTGTGTCGAAAGCCTTCTGTAGGTCTAGAAGAACTAGCCCACACAGCTTACCTGAATCTATCTCCCTCCTGATACTGTCTGTAAGATAAAGAAGACATGTTTCAGTAGAGTAAGACTTCCTAAAGCCGGATTGGAGGTCGTACAGGAGGTCATGGCTGCTTGCATATTCCTGGACTTGTTCATGGACTATCTTCTCTAGGACTTTGGATAACACACTTAAAATTGAGACTGGTCTATAATTGCTGGGGTCAGATTTGCTCCCTTTTTTATATATAGGGATGACTTTGGCATTCTTGAAGTCGGTGGGTACCTTGCCTAGGTCCAGGGAGAGGTTAATAATATGGGTTACTGGTGGAGCTATAACTCCGGCTGCATCCCTCAGAAACCTGGCACTGATGCCATCTACACCTGTGGCATCCTCTTAAAACTCATCTCTATATAAGTTATAAACCAAATGCAAATCATCGATTTCCTTCAGGGGGGAAGGACGATGGGATGGGTCAAGCGAAGAGACGAGATTCCATTGTCGACCCAAATAAATGTGTTTCCTATGTGTGTCGCCCATCACATGTGTGTAAATGTGTGCAAAGACTTCTTCAGTCCAGTCCAGTTTTTTTTTTATCTTAAGGAGCAGTTAGGGAGCAAGTGTCTTGTTCAAGGACACTTCAACACACTGCTGGGAGGACCGGGAACCTTTCCAATTACCAGACGACCACTCTACCTCTACCTCTACTGTTGCCCCAGTCGCCGTGAGAGAGGGCCCGCGGTAACCAAGGAACAGGCCACGGCGGGGCTACCAAGAGCTGGATCAGGACCGGGAACCATACAGCCATGCCCCGGTCCGGCGCGATCAGGATCAAGGTCCTGTGCTCCCGACGTATCCGCTCCAACAGCTGAGCTATCAGGTGTATGGGGGGGAACTCATACAGAATCCCGGGCGGCCATGGATACATCGAGAAGGCATCCACCCCCAGGGGAGGATTGTCCCCCCGACTGACAGAGAACCATAAGGGGCACTGGTGAGACTGTCTGCTCGCAAACAGATCCACCGTGGCTTCCCCGAACCGGTCCCAGACCTGTCTGACTATGTCTGGACGTAGTCCCCACTCGTCGGGATGAGGACCGCCCCGCGACATCACATCCGCGCCCACACGACGCCCATAGCCAGAGCTCGACTGCCGCCCGGTGCAGACAGACGGAGCGTACTCCACCCTGTCTGTTGATATACGACGCTGTCGTCGTGTTGTCCGTCCTGACCAACACGTGCTCACCCACCACCAGGTGACCGAACCGCTTGAGGACCAGAAGGACCGCCTTCAATTCCAACACATTGATATGCAGTGCAGACCGGGTAGCATGGCACGTCCAGCTGCCCCCTACTGCGTTGGTCCGTGAGGGAGGCGTCGGTGAAGACCGTGACGTGTGACAGCCTGCAGCCCATGGAGATCCCGCTGGTGAGGTTACCAGTCCTCCCCCAGTGGTCGAGATCCCCCAGTATTGACATGGGAACCTTCAGCCGTTTCCACTTGCCTCTCACCAGGTCTATTTTCATACTGGAAAACCACCTCTGTATCCTCCTCATGAAGAGGAGGCCAAGAGGGACCACAGAGTGAGCAGATGCCATCATACCGAGCAGGCGCATCACGGACAGCGCCGTAACCGTCCTGCCAGGACGGAGCCCCCTGAGCGCGCCGAGAATATCCACTCGCCGTCGCTCTGAGAGGGTTGCCCTCATGGGCCTTGAGCTTAGAACCAAGCCCAAGTACTCCACCTGTTGAGTGGGAAGAGGAGTACTCTTCTTCCAGTTCACAGCAAAACCCAGACTGGTGAGGAATTCCACCACCAGCCTGGTATGAGACCTGGCGACCTCCTCCGACCGGCTGAGGAGCAGAATGTCGTCGAGATAGAAAATAACTTGTATCCCCTGACAATGTAGAGGCTCCAGCGCTGTCTCTACGCACTTGGTGAATGTGCGAGGGGCCAGAGAATAGCCCAACGGCAGCCTCTGGTATTCGTACGCTACACCCTGAAAGAGGAAGTGAAGGAATTTCCTGTGAGGAGGGAAGATCGGGATGTGAAAGTATGCATCCTTCAAGTCTATGGAGGTGAACCAGTGCCCCACTCTGACGGAGCTTATCAGGTGTTTGACGGTCAACATCCTGAACCGCCTCGTTACAATCAGCCGATTGAACACAGACAGATCCAGAATAGGTCTGACACCTCCCGATTTCTTGGGCACCAGAAAATACAGGGAGTAAACGCCACACATTGCGTCCTCCTTTGGGACCATGACGATGGCTTGCTGCACTAACAGAGATTGGATCTCGTCGGCCAGAGCTGTCACTGCTGCTGACCCTGACAACAGGGTCTGTACCAAACCTGAAAACGGAGGGTGGGGTTTCGCAAAAACTGCAACACAAGCCCCGCCTCAGCGTTCTCTCCATCCACCTCGACATACGGCACTGCTGTAGCCATATGTGATGATAATCCCAAAGCTCACCCGCCGCCATTTGGCGCTGGTCTGCCAGGAACCGTAGATAGGCGGCCCGGTCCCACCCGCTGTGCGTTGCCAACCCTGGACCCGCCAACCGCGCGAGCAGGGCGTCTCGTAGAGCCGGGATATCGCACCCTGACACTACCAACGAGGCAATCGCACCCAAGGGGGGACCCCGACAGAAAGGGCCGGTTTGATACGGGGGAAGCTGACATCACACTGGGTGACAAAAGCTCCCCCACAGAACACCTCCCCGGCATGGATTGCTGAGGAACCGTTCTACAACTGGACATGCAAGGCGCGAGGTCCCCACACTGCCCGATAGGGTGGGTTCCTACACACCGTAGCCCTGCAGTGATATTACTACCACCCAAATCACACGCGCCTGCCTGACCACCGCCGGTCTTCCGGCCGTGGGAGGCACTAACGTGATACCCGGCCTGGCGAGGGCGGGCTGGGGGAACTCGCGCTGCGACCCCCTGGGCCTCGAGTTCCCCCGCTGACAACCTTCGTTGTTGACAGACACAACACCGGGCTCACCAAACACAGACACAGAACGTGTGGCGTGGGAGCCGCTTGACAGCAGAGCATTCTCACGGACAGACCCAGGCCTAGGCAGCAACTGGGTGTCAGCCCCTGTCCCCATGAGAAGCGAAACGTGGGGCCGCTTGCGCCTCATTGAAGGCACGCGGCCCGCAGCCAAAGGGAATAAATCAGAGCCCGTATCCCGCTGGTGTTGGGGGGGGGGAGTGACCAGAGAGCGAGCTAGACACAGCTAGACGCGACGGTTTTTTAGGGCGTGCTCATCTAATGTAGCCGATCCCTCGGCTGCCAAGGCTGTCGGCCTTGCGATCACCTGTTTTCTTTGTGTCCAGGGTACCTCAGGCGGGGGAAACATGGCCGCTGGTTGAGGGCCTCGCCACAGTCGTTGGCGAGGCCGCGCCCTCACCTCTGGCTGCGTGGTGCGAGGCGGTGTGGGGCCTAGGTCAAATACCGCCTGCGCTTCTGCGGAAAGACCAAAGAGTCCCTCTGTGGAGAGGGGAGCCCTGAGGAGAAGAAGTATTTTCTCCTCCTCAAAGGAAGACTGCTCCAACCAAAGATGCCTGTGAATAAGAGTTGACAGCATCCTGGTCCTCCCTGCGGTTATAGCCTGAGACTGAGTTAAAAGCTCTATAACCCCAAAAACATGCGCAATGTTTTCGACGTCGGGTGGCCCTAAGGCCCCACTACCTGACACCATTGTGGACAGAAAAGCAGTCAACTGAGCAATGACACTGGTCGCCGCTAAATTCCGTCCTGCGGCGGTATAAACTTCATCAGCCCATACAGCCACCTGCCGGGCCGACTCGCCCTCTGGCGTCGGCTTCCGGGTGGGACACTGTTCAACCATGCCAGGGCAAAGGGCCGATGCTACCTGGCCCTCAAGCCACGGCACACCTGCCTTGCGCCCTGTTGTCAGCCCATCCACCCGTAAAAGGGGTAAATAAGCCTCAGCAAAACCCTCCACATTAGACACCGATTGACCTTCAGCAATGAACCGGTTAAGAGGAGGGAAGAGTGGTGACAGCCCACGGCGGGGAACAAAGGAACAGTGACCCAGCATCGTAGCATTAGCATTAGCCGCGCGCTCCAGGATAGCCAGGAAAACATCCAATTCAGAGTCATGATGACCATGTTTACCCAAATATCCTGCCCCTCGCGCCAATACACAACTCGGCTGTCTCACGGGACAACGAGCAGTATCGCAAGTGCTAGCATTAATGCCTGGCAGCGCAGACCCTACCTGTGCGCGACATAGCTCGACTGCTAGCCGTCGCGCGACGTCCCTCGATCCGCTGTCACGAGATGAGGGAACCCCAGGACAGGTCCGATGCGCCGTTAGGATGTGCCGAGAAGATTCCAGGGGCTGGTGAACCTCCAGCGAAAACCCAACATTGTGTAATTTCTCCCTCCGTTTCATAACAACTAGTTCACGGAGTGCACTGCAACGTCCATGTTGGAAACAAAAAAAGAGGAAGGTAGAGTGTGACCATGTCCGGCGTCTTATAGCAGGACGCGGGGGCGTGGCCTGGTCACGTGCATGTGAGTGCAAATTGTTTGTTCATGAGCACAGTAGGTGCTAGGAGATAAGAGTTATCTCATAATGGCAAAGAGCGAGACGCGATGACCAGTATGATAATATAACCAATATTACTGATGTCGATATTTTGTACTTACTGTTTTTTTACATAGTGAAACAATGTTAGACCACAATCCTGTGCTGTGCTGCGTCGTTGTCACATGTAAGTAACGTTACCCAAACAAACTCCACAAAAGGAAAAACAGCAGTTAAACAGAGAAATAATCATCAGTTGTTCACATCGGACCGATACGATATATGAAAAAATCACTAACATCTGCCAATATCAATATATGTTGGAATGGAATCTTGGAACTGATATATGTTGGAATCTAGAAACCTATTGTACACGTTCAAAGCGTTCTTAGGGTTCCTTGAGTTTGCTCTGAACTAGGAAAAACTGCTTTTTCCTTTGATGCTTCCAACACCTGGAATGCCCTCCAACTGATTCGTTTTTTTTTTTTTTTTTTTTATTATTGCAAAACAGAAATTATTAAAAGTCAGTACTCAACACATAATGCATAATTAAACTAACAGTCAAGGTGGTTAAAATTACATGCAAGTACAGAAACAAGACAAAAAAAAAAGTCTATAATAATTAGGGATGTCCGATATTATCGGCCGACCGATATTATCGGCCGATATCGGTAGTAAAATGTGATATCGGAAAATATCGGTATCGGTTTAAAAAAAGAAAAAAACAATAACAATATTTGTTATATATATATCCAGTGAAATTATTAGTTACCTGAAATTATTCCGTTTTTTGGGGTGGGAAACCCTGCATATATCGGTATCGGTTGATATCGGTTGATATCGGTATCGGAAATTAAGAGTTGGACAATATCGGAATATCGGTATCGGTAAAAAAGCCAATATCGAGCATCCCTAATAATAATATTTTAACCGTATACAGTGTATATCCAGCGAAATTAACAATTATACAAATGCTTATATAGGACATACCCCTAATACCTATTTTCTAAAACCCTACACACATATGCTCCAGCTCGAACCCCCCCCCTCCCGGACCCCTCCTTGGATAGTACCTCCATTATCCCTCACTCCTAACCAGACACTACCATTATAAGCTAGCTTTTATTCTCTCCACCACTTCTACCCACATTGACATTTTGGATTCGTTGAGACCCAGAATTCTTGCTGTAGATATTTCTTGATATATCACATCGAGATATGTAAGAGACCAAACTTTCCGGCAAATTTTTTCCGGTTGAAACCAGCGTGATGCGATCAGTTTTTTAGCTACTGTGATACCCGATAAGACCAATCTCTTTAGCTGTGGAATTACTGCAAACTCAAAAACATCATTCAAAAGCAATACAGAGGGGTGTACTGGTATATTCCAAGATACGAGTTTTGATAATTGATGGGTCACATCTTTCCAGAATGCCTTAACTGGTGGGCAGTCCCAATACATGTGCATAAATGTCCCTTCGTCTCCATTTGTACATTGGGAGCATTTTGAGTCCTGTTTCAGGCCCATTCTGTTCAGTCTTATAGGAGTCAAGTATGTCCTGTGAATATAGTTAAGATTGATTTGTTGATGGTCCGGGTTCCTTGATGTAAGACGGACATTTGCCCATGCTTCTTGCCAATCAAAGTCACTTTCCAGGTCTGGAATATCCCTCCTCCAGACAGTGTCTAGTTGAAGGGTTTCATACGAGGACGTTAGTAATTGATAATAAAAACCTGATACAAAACCTCCCAATGTTTCTCTTTCATAGAAAAATTTGTGGTATCTGTGGTGTTCAACTGGTATGTGTAATGGAACACCGTGAGACTTCAAACATAGGCGTAACTGTATGTAAAAAAGCCATGTGGACTCGGTGAGGTTAAACTTTGTGCATATTTCTCCATAACTACAGAAGCCCTGGTTATTAAAAATATCCCCTAATGAGTGTATGCCTTGCTCTTCCCATATAGGGAATCTTATAGGACGTTTTCCCATTAAGAGTGCATTGTTATTGAATATGGGAGTGTGATTATGCCATTTTTGAGGGTTAGGATATTTTTTTTGTGTTTCCCGCCATGTTCGGATTGCATGGGTAATTATGGGGCCAAATTTCCACTCACAGTGCTTGATTGGAAGTTTAGTGTGTGCTATGTCCTTCAGTCTCTGTGGGGCTACTATGTTTTCTTCCAATTCTCTCCAAGATACCAAAGCCTGGGGATCAAACCATATTGTCAATGGTCTTAATGTGAAAGCCTTAAAATATTGTAAAAAATCTGGAACTGCCATGCCACCGTCTGCTTTATTTCTCTGTGCGGTGGATCTTTTTATGCGAGGTGGTTTGTTATTCCAAATAAATTTGTATGTGGAGGAGTGTAATCTTTTCCAGTAGCCCTCTGGAGGGGGTAACGGTAGCATTGAGCTGATGAAGTTGATTCTTGGTAATACATCCATCTTAACTATTGATATCCGTGCCTGTACTGAGTTTTTAAGTTTTGCCCACCTGTCCAGGTCGTCTTTGATTTTGTTCTGTATTTTTGTGTAATTGTGCTTCACCGTTTGTCTTATGGTGGGAAATATTTCCACACCCAAGCATCTAAAATGTTTTACCATGGGTATCGCACCTGGGAGGGATGTGTCTTTTTTTGCATGGATGTTAAGTGGAAGGAAAGCCGACTTCGGCCAATTTATTTTAAATCCCGATAAATCACCAAAGTTCTCTATCAACTTGAGTAGATGAGGCAATGTGGTGTTGGGGCTTTGCATGAACAATATTACGTTGTCCGCATATAAACTAATTTTATGTTGTGTGCCCTTGATTACGATTGGTTCTATGTATTGGGATTGTCTTATATATTGTGCTAAAGGCTCTAATGATAGATCGAATAGTCCGGGACTAAGAGGGCAACCCTGTCTGGCTGAGCGTGATACCGGAAAGATTTCGGAGATGAATGTGCCTGTTGTAATCATGGCCGATGGGTCCTTGTATAATACTTTAATCATATCAATGAATCCTTTTCCTAACCCCATCCTTTCTAATACTGCCCATAGAAACGACCATTCCAGCCTGTCAAATGCTTTCATAGCATCCAGGGATAGCATTGCCTTAGGTGTAGTATCCTCTTTGTCTGCATCTAGTACGTGCAGTATTCGTCTTATGTTATCATTGATCAGGCGACCTCTTATGAAGCCAGTTTGGTCCGGATGAACTAAAGACGTCATATGCTTTTGCAATCTGATGGCTAATACCTTAGAGTACAGTTTGACATCGGTTCCGAGGAGGCTTAAAGGTCTGTAACTACCGCACTCGGTGGGGTCTTTGTCTTTTTTGAGAAGGACTGAAATGAGTGCGATATTGTGGTGTTTATGGAAGCTCCCCTCCTTGACTGAGTATAAGATCATATTTAGTAATAAGGGTCCAAATATGTCCCAACAAGAAAGGTACATTTCTGATGGGATACCGTCTCTTCCAGGAGCCTTACCATTTTTCATTTCGGATATGGCCTTCTTGAGTTCCTCTAATGTGATCGGTGCTTCTAACTGTTTAGCGTCGTCCTCCGAAAGTTTAGGGAGAATAATTTGATTAAGATATGTGTCCAATTTGTTTTGATCAAAGGTCGTTTCTGAATTATATAAGTCGGAGTAGAATTCTTTGAATGTATCGTTTATTATTTTGGGGTCTGTTACAAGTACTTGTTGTTTTCTAATGGCAGTTATATCTGCAAATTTTGCATTAATTCTTAATCGCATGGCTAATAGGTGACTAGGTTTAGAACCTTGGAAATACTGCTGTTGTCTTGTGCTGCGTATTTGCATTTCCGATTGTTGTCTGTATATTGCATTGATCTCTGTTTTTAGAACGTTAACTTGATTTTCTAGTCTAGTTGAGTTGTTGTATTTTAAAGAATTAAATAACGTTGAGTAAAGCGTTTCCAGTTCAGACAGTTTTGTGCATTGATTTTTGCGCAATATGGAGGAAAATCTATCCGTGAAATCCTTGATCATACCCTTTACCGACATCCATATTATTCTGGGGTCTTGCACCGCGTTTGCATTCTCCCGTAGGAATACTGTGAGAGCTTCTTTGAGTTGTGTAATGAATTCCTTGTTGTTAAGCAGCATAGTATTAAAACGCCATCTTGGGGCCCGGGAAGATAGTATACCAAATGTTGCTTTTAGGATTAAATAACAGTGATCTGAAAGCGCATTGGGTATCATTTCCACTTCATATTTATCAAATAGTCTCGGGGATGCAAAGACATAATCAATTCTGGATAATGTGTTATGTCTCGCCGATCGACAGGAGTACTTTCGGGTCGTGGGATTAAGTGAACGCCATAAATCAATTACCCCTGTAGTCTTTGACCAATCTTTTAATGCTTTAGATGAATTTTTTTGTTCGCTGGAAAAGGCGAGGTAAGATTTGTCCATCCTTGGATTCCAAATGGCATTAAAATCCGCACCTATTATAAATGAGTACTCGGGATGGTTTAACATTTCATCGGTTAGTGAAGTGAAGAAACCCACTTCGTACAAATTTGGGGCATATACCGCTGCCAACGCTATTTTCCTGTTATTATGTACAATCCTAGCTATAGTTATACGCCCCTCAGCATCCGACCATACCCCTTTTAATTCGATATTTAATTTACGTCTGACGACTATGGCTACACCTCGAGTTCTCGTACCAAAAGAAGAGTGACTAATATTATGGTATGTGTTATCCGCTAACGTATCTATGTCTTCCTCTAAAATGTGCGTTTCGCTTAGTAGAGCCACGTCCACATGTTCTTTTTTCATCAGTGTGAGCACGCTTTTGCGTTTGTGTTTGTTTATCCCACCAGTGTTCCATATCATTATATTCAAACTAGCCATAATCTATGCATGTTTTTGTGTAGTTTTTGGTAATGCTTCTGGAGTGCAAAGCTACAATAGATGTACATCCAATTATTGAGGTCCCGTTGAGAGCGGAGCTTAAAAACATATATATATACAAATAAAAATCCCCTATTTTCCCCTCACCCAGAGAGTCGTACAGGCCTGTGTTCCAAAAACACATCCTCCGTGTATGACTTTCTCCCTTAGTCCACCGGATTGCCCAAACTGAGCATTGTAATCCTAATCTTCCTATGCTAATTGCCATAGGATCTAACATTTTCATTCTAATACAATAGAATGTCGCTTTTGGTCTTGCACCTTCCCTTACTGTAATGAAATATTGTGAAAAATGAAAAAAAAAAGAATAAACTTTCATCGACATATTCATTTGAACCCTCTACTAACATATGTAGGAAACATCAGGAAAAAGGAAACGATTGTAGAGAAATATTGACACCTTAATGTGAAGAACAATGGAAAAGAACAATGTAAGATAAAAGAAAGAGAGAAAAAATAGAAATAATAAAAAAAAAGATAAAGATAAGGAGTGAGAGATAGAATAATACTCAACGTGGAGAAGCCACTAGAACCGAATTGAGTGATTAGATAAAATAGAAAAACAGAGCCTTTTAGAGCTTCAATGTGCCAGTCTCTTCATCAGTGGAGTGATTACTTAAATTGTTAGAATAACCATGTTGTGTTCATACGTTTAGGTGTGGTTGATTTTTTAAAGTATTATTAAGGTCTGATTGAACTTCAGTCAATTGATTATATGCTACAGTATGTTTATACACACCGGATGTTTAATGTTAGAGTTGCAAGCCTTCGTTGTCATGGTGCATTATATTCTAGAAGGTTGTAGAATACACTAGTACTAATAGACTGTTGTTGTGTTCCAGAATGATCTAAGTGACCCAGGGCAGTCGAGCGATAAACCCAGAATATTCCAGATTGTTCTTATTGCCAATGATATGTTCTTGTCTCCCCGGAGACCAGAGGTCTGAAATTATAATGTATTACGAATCGTATTATACACAATACGCATTGGTGTAGACGGCCTGCATATCATCTGCTACTTTTGATGAACACAATAAAAGTCATTCTAATACTGATATACACAGAGAAAGAGGGAGATGAATCGGCTTATCTGTTTTCAGACAGTGTCGTTCTGCCTTGGGGGATCTGCTCCATATCGATTCCAATATTCCTCAGCCTCTTTAGGTGTGTGTAATCCAATCCTACGGCCGTCCCTGCCCACGATCGATAACAGCGCCGGGTATGTTAGCCTTGGTCTGAGGTCAGACTTGAAATTTTTTTGCATCACCTCCTTGTATGGTAGACGTCGAGCGATGGCGTCTTTGCTTAGATCCTCGTAGATAAATATTGAATGATCACCATGTTTCAGCTTCCCACGTTGGATGCGAGCAATTTTGATGATGTCATCTCTTATTGATGTCTTCCGCAGAGTAACAATGATGACTCTTGGCCCGTTGTTTCTTTGCTCCCGAGAACCGATTCTGTAAGCTTGGTCCACTTTCGGTACTGTGTTTAGGAAGTTGTTACCCAAAATCACTGATAGCACTGTTGGAAAGTTGTCGTCTGCGCAATTGACTGCTTCATCAAGTCCTACAATGCGGATGTTATTTCGCCTGTGGTAGCGTTGGGTTTCGAGTAGCCTCTCCATCGCTTCATCTTTAACCTCTTGTATTTTCCTCCGGCATGCTTCTTCCACCCTTTCTATCTCTTTTGTCACCTCTGTCATGCCAATGCAGATGGTGTTCTCGTTCACTTTGACTGCCCGTGTAATATCTGTCACCGTATTCTCCACTGTCGTGATTCGCTCGGACTGTACAGCGACCGCTTTCTTAACTTCTTCTAATTTAGCATCGATGTGTTCGAGTTTAGCATCGACGTGTGCTTTGAATTCATCTTTGAGTTCCTCGATGTGTAATCTGAAAGCGACCATCTGTTCTTTCATCAGGTTAGTCAATGAGTTGAAATCGGGTGGTGTGATTGTACTGCTTGTGTCAGTTGGTGGTATAGGTGCAGTGACGATGCCGATGGATTTGTCTGCTATTATCTTCTCAAAATCAACTGCTATATCTCTCACGGAGCTTGTTCCTGTCGCTCCTGTTATGTTGACAACTATTGTCTCCCTGTCGGGGACAATAGTCGATGGTCTCGGTGTATTCTCCTCTTTATTCTCCTCATCGGGGCTTGTCGCCAACGGATCTGTATCCGCGTCGCCTTGAACGTTTCTTCTTGATCGTGTTTCAATCTGCGCCGCTGAAGTTGCCGTTTCTTGTTTCTTTCCCGTCCTTTCCCTATCCTTAACCATGTTGTCTTTTGATATAGTTAGTAGAAGGTCTTATCAATACATACGATGTGGTCTAATCTCTTTTGGTATTGTCCAAATAAGGTTTTTAAACGAAATTAACGTTGACGGGAGCGGAGCTATTGCCAAATGCGTGCGCTACATGTTGCAGCTAAACCAACTGATTCTGAAGGTTCTTACTTCTTTTGCTGCATTTAAAAGTAAGATCTCCAACCACTGTGTGTCTACTTGTAACTGTCTTAGCTGATTTGTTATTGTTTATTTGTATTTATTGTGCCTATATTATGTATGACATTTCTGATAAACAATGTCTTGTTTTGTAAGCTTGTCGTTGCTGTAAATGAGGGTAACCTCAGTGTGTTACGAGTTGAAATAAAGTTTTGAAATTAAATTAAATATTGTGCATCCCTATAGGCTACTCTTCATCGCTGATCACTTCTGAAACCAAAACATTTCAATGATGCTCTTGTCGCCCATACTGAAGATGCCTGACCTTTAGGGAAAAAAGCTCTTTTATTTCCGAAATGAACGCCATCACAGGCAAGGGAAAGTGTGACGCTATGAAAATAAATGGGACCAGTTCTGATTGAGGTGAAATGGCATTACTACTGTATATATTGTAGAGATGGCAAAGACCCCCATCCAAACCCCATGCCTCCAGACGTAGATGCAGTGGTGGAAGAAGTACACAGTTCCTTTACTTAAGTAAAAGTAGAAAGACCCAGATAAATGAGTACTCTGGTAAAAATAAAAGTACTCCATTAAAATTCTACCTAAGTAAAAATAGAGAAGTATTTGCGATTGAATGTACTTAACTCATTGACCGCCAGCGATTAGTCGGGCCCTGTTCTAGCTGCCACGCTTTAAGAGATAGGATTGCATCACCTTGTTTGTAGAGCTATAACTATATTATATATTATACAATACTATGGCCCATTTGACATCACCTATCTATCGTTCAATATGTGAAAAAGAATAAATGTCTTCATCCATACGTTCCCGTGTTATACCGTGGTGAATATAAGTATGGTTATAGCGTGGTCTGGGGTAATTCCCGAAGGGCTGAGTAATAGCCTTATACGTCAATTCTACTATAAATGTTGCCATTTCTTGCCTGTACACGCTATTATTCCCAAATCAAATCTATATCATAGGCAGGCATGCAGTGGTGGTAAAACGCGGTTAAACGCCGTTTAGGCTACGTCACTGAGGGAGATTGTTTTGATTCAGTTTTCTTTAATGAAATCTGTTCTCTCAAATCCCAGCTAGAGAACCTCGTCGCGCCGTATACCCCGGCCGGCACTTATCACCTAGACTTTGCATAATAATAGGATACTGCGACAACCAAAATAGAAGCCCTGTAGGTGGGGGGCTGCTTGATCTCCCGACTGGAAGGATGAGACAAGTTGTGCTTCAGTCTGAAGGAAACTCTCTAACTCTCAGTTACATTGTTAAATTAGTTTGTATTTACTTTTCTAGTTTAAGTTAATTCAATTAAAGAAATTGTAACTACAATTACGTTTAAAACATTGTTATGCATAATAATCATCTGTTCTGTGCGCAACCGAGGGAACATGTATGCGTGTGCGCGGGAGCGCGCGTGCACGTGGCGTTTGGCCTACTGTCATATTACGACTGCTTATTTGATTGCCAGTAACGGCATTCGTATTGAACACTAAAAACGCTTATCAGCCCGATCGGTATAAAAGCATTGCACGATCAAGCAAACATTTACGTCAGATAGTCCTTACCTGTGATCGTGAGTATTCTACAAATAATATTCCAATTGTTTGATCACCATCTGGTACATCCGATGTCCATTTGATCCACGACATAACCCACAACAACATATGGATTGGGGATATTTGACGCACTTCAATGCAACCGGGAGAACCGCTAGACTGGCCCGACAAAGGAAAGTGAGCCTGGTGACATTTGGCCATTGCACAGGGCCAAAGATATAAGGTTTCAAAGGGTGCTCGATACCGCCGTCTAGCTGGAATGCGGCCGGTATTGCACTTTGGCGATCTCAGACTCATTCCCTATGGTAACACCAAAGTCCCTGGATGAATAATGAATACAAATGTCGGAAAAAGGGAAAAACTATCAAATAACGAGTATACTCGTTGTTGGCATTCAAGCGTCGGCTTCCAATAATGAGTAAACTTGTTGTTGGCGGGGGATGAGTTAAGTATCTAAAGTAAAAGTATGCATTCTACATGACGTTTGTGAATTCCAGTGCTTGGGAGCATTCGATCCTCGATCCATTGACCTCTAAAGGTTATGTTAAAGTGGTATGTGGTCCAGTTATGCTGCTCTGATTAAAGGTTATGTTAAAGTGGTATGTGGTCCAGTTATGCTGCTCTGATTAAAGGTTATGTTAAAGTGGTATGTGGTCCAGTTATGCTGCTCTGATTAAAGGTTATGTTAAAGTGGTATGTGGTCCAGTTATGCTGCTCTGATTAAAGGTTGTGTTAAAGTGGTATGTGGTCCAGTTATGCTGCTCTGATTAAAGGTTATGTTAAAGTGGTATGTGGTCCAGTTATGCTGCTCTGATTACATGTTATATTAAAGTGGTATGTGGTCCAGTTATGCTGCTCTGATTAAAGGTTATATTAAAGTGGTATGTGGTCCAGTTATGCTGCTCTGATTACAGGTTATGTTAAAGTGGTATGTGGTCCAGTTATGCTGCTCTGATTACAGGTTATATTAAAGTGGTATGTGGTCCAGTGCTGCTGCTCTGATTAAAGGTTATGTTAAAGTGGTATGTGGTCCAGTTATGCTGCTCTGATTACATGTTATATTAAAGTGGTATGTGGTCCAGTGCTGCTGCTCTGATTAAAGGTTATGTTAAAGTGGTATGTGGTCCAGTTATGCTGCTCTGATTACATGTTATATTAAAGTGGTATGTGGTCCAGTGCTGCTGCTCTGATTAAAGGTTATGTTAAAGTGGTATGTGGTCCAGTTATGCTGCTCTGATTACATGTTATATTAAAGTGGTATGTGGTCCAGTGCTGCTGCTCTGATTATGTCCTCTTGAAGTTGACAGGCTCAACTAGTAACTGATGGGTTCAGAGAAATGGAGTGGAGGGAAAAGTACAATATTTCCTTTGAAATGTAGTGGAGTAAAAGTATGAAGTTCCTCAAAATGAAAATACTCACCTAAATTGCAAATAGCTTGAAATTGTACATAAGTACAGTACCTATGTACTAAGAACTTTCCACCACTGCATAGATGACGTACCTCAGAGCACTTTGCATTCCCCACAGCCATGTGGGCCAGCTTGACGAACACCGCAAGCTAAACGTGGCTCGTTGTCCACACGGAAACAACTTGAACACAGGAGCACGACCACGCTAATGTCATCACCTGTCCTGAGAATGACGGTACGGTAACTGTATCCAGTGCTGCTGGTGTTATTAGAATGGAGATAATGAGGCCCTGGTTTTCTCTGCAGGACGGCTGGCCTTCACTGGTCCCCTCTGAGGCCCACAACGAGCAGCGGGCCCTGGAAGCTTGTTGACAAGCGTCCCGGGGGACGGCGAACATGTACTGGTGACTGGGACTGTATACAGACACCACACACACACACACACACACACACACACACACATACTAGGCTTCAAGGTATGTTCAGTGTCACTGTGTGTGTGAGATACACAGACAGACAGACAGACAGACAGACAGACAGACAGACAGACAGACAGACAGACAGACAGACAGACAGACAGACAGACAGACAGACAGACAGACAGATAGACAGATAGACAGATAGATAGATAGATAGTGAGTGAGTGAGTGAGATAGAGAGAGGGGGGAAAGAGAGAGAGAGTCTTGTACAGCCGTGCTACCTACAGTATGTGTGAAAGCTGTGAGAGCAATTGCTGTGTGTATGTGTGTGTGTGTGTGTGTGTGTGTGTGTGTGTGTGTGCATGTGTGCGTGTGTGTGTGTGTGTGTGTGTGTGTGTGTGTGTGTGTGTGTGTGTGTGTGTGTGTGTGTGTACAGTATGCGGTTGGTCTTGCTACAGTATATTGTGAGACCAGTCTGTCGCTGTAATAGCCGCGATGCCCGCATCCAATATTCTGTAAAGTAATGTGCTCAGAATAGCATAGAAAAATAGCATATCTGGGACATATTTAATCTTTGCTTTTTCTAAACCCCATCGAAACTGTTAAAATAAATGACTCCAACATTAAAGGCACAATCAGTTATTCAAACACGGTAGGTATGGGTAGCATCACCACCAAGCATAATAAATAAGAATGGAGACATGTTTTAGTGCTGTATATACTGTATATATTTATATTTACTGCATATATATATATATTAGTGGTGGGACTCGATTAACTCCTGTAGTTCGTACCAAGCTGTCAGGACTCTGGCTTTGTGGGAGGAACACATGCCAATGACAAAAGATCATGAAAGCATTCATTTAACCCTCGCAGCATGCAATCTCACCTTGTGAGTTAGAATTTTAGAGAACAGGTATGGGCAGGATAATAGTAGAACAACATAAATATAGGGGGTACAGGTAGGATAGGTACATAGGTAATAGAACCTAGAACAAAGTGCAAGTAATAATGACAATAGTGATAACAGTAGTAGTGAACAGTAGTGAGTGGCAGGATTCAATCAGACAGTAGTAATAGTGATGATGGTATACATGGTCCAAACCATCTAGTAACACACTGCACCAGAGTCCATGCAGTGTTTATTATTAAGAGTCAAATAGTCCTAACAGTTCTCAAGTTCACCAGCCGTTAGTTCTCCAGCAATTGGCAGCAGTCCGTGTCCACGGTTGTGGAGCCTGATGGCTACTGGCACGAAGGACGGGCTGAGGCGGTTTGTGGTGTGTCGTGGGGGGATACGTCTATGGCTGAACGTGCTCCTCATCCGGGCTAGCTCCTCATAGAGGAGGTGGGAGGTGTAGCCTACGAGTAGCCGACGTGCGACAGAGGTAGAGCGGTCGTCTGGTAATCAGAAAGGTTCCCAGTTCGATTCCTGCTCCTCCCGGCAGTGTGTCGAAGTGTCCTTGAGCAAGACACTTGCTCCCTTTCCAATATAGCATCCAGCTTGATTCAAACAGTGAAATCATCCTTGATTGATTGACCGAAATATTGATTAGAAGAACTGCAGCAGCTATACAAGAGTTTTAAATATACTATTTTGAAACAGTATACATGGTTTGTTTACAATTTGTTAAAACCCCAATCAATAATAAAAATTACAGTTTGAACTGTAGATGGAAAATCATCATTTTGGAACTTGAACTGTTCTAAATCAGAATCTACTGCAGGTCTGTTCTGCTCCAGTGTTTACAAACATTTCCATGGTAACAATACAGGTGTCAAGACACTATGGTCATAGTCATACTGGCCAGCAGCGTAACTAAGAGTAGGTAAGGGATATGTACAGATATAGATATAGTATCTACAGATATGTAAAAAGGATTATATGCAGGTGTATAAGTAGGTATATACCGTAGAAGGATTATATGCAGATATATTCAGACATATATATATATATATTAGGGCTGGGACTTTATCGCATTCATTTCGATTAATTAACTACAGAAAGAATTAAAAGTAAAAAAAAATGTATGCATTTAATTGCATGATGATTTTTCTTTATTGTGTAAGAATGTTACCTTTCAAAGGAGACCAGACTCATGCATGTGCTATAAGTATAAAGTATAATAAATCGCAAATATTTTTTTCTTAGTCTGGTTTGTTCATAAATAAAATAAAATAAGAGAAATTGAGATCAATCAAGAGTTTTTTTTTTTCCAATGGTCAACTGTTCTGGAATGTACTTGAAAGTACTGCGTTTTACTTTTACCTCGAAAGTGCTTGAGTTTACAAAAGGTTCTTTGCGCTATATATATATTATTCCTAAAATTGCTGCACTTTGTTAAAAATGGCATTGATCTGTTGGTCTGTGTAGTAGCTAATACAGGATTTTGCTGCTTAAACGTATGTATTGTATATTCATTGATTCAGTTGTATACCAAAATTAATTTGAATTGAAAAATTTAGCTTTTCGCATCAAATATTGATATGCTATTAAAATGTGATTAATTTCGATTAATTAACTATAAAGTCTCAAATTAATTTGATTAAAATTTTAAGAGGCGCCCCCAAAATCGTCCATTTTAGTTTTAGTTTTTGAGGACTGCATACAAAATACTATACTTTATACTTATACCACATGCATGAGCCTGGTCTATTTTGAAAGATTTGAATTGATTGAAAAGTTTATTAACAGATTGCAGAATGGGTACAGTACAGTACAGCTCAATACATACAATTGTTAAGGGGATGCAGACCAGAGAAAGACTTTCGTCTTGTTTACATCAGGGTCCCCCATTTTCAATTCATCATAACATGACATACATGACATACAGATAGACAGTACTGCTACATCTATACATTTATGACATATCAGATTTGCAAATACAGTACTGTTTGTGATACAAAAAGTGTCCAGAAAAAGAGTGTATATACATTTGACGTAGAAGCTGTACATTGGAGGAGGTTGGGTGGGTGGGGTGGGGTTGGGTGGGTGGGTGGGGGCTGTACATTGGAGGTGGGGGGGGGGAGAACGACACTGTACACTGGAATACTGACAAAGCCATACTTGGTAATTTACTGTACAACTGGGTTAGGACATTTGTAGGGGCCAGTTTCTAATTGCAGTCTATAGGTGTTCTTTGAGAGTGTTTTTGAAAGTGGGTAGTGATTCACATTCCTTTACAGCTTTGGGTAGGGCGTTCCACATTGATGTGGCATAATTGCCAAACGTGTTTAGTCCCTTGTTTGAGCCGAATCTGGGTTTAACATGATTTGTGGAGCTCCCTCTGGTGTTGTGATCGTGGTATTCACTGACCTTTGGGAAGTATTTTGACATGTACATGGGTACCTTGGTCGCGTAGTGTATCTTGTAGACCAGGCCCATTGCAAGTTGCTGTACTCTGTCGTCTATTCTAAGCCATCCTAGGTTGTCAAAGTGGGCAGGGGTGAGGTGGGTTCTAGGAGTACGGTCAAGTAGTAGTCTGACTAGCTTGTTTTGAGATGTTTGTAATTCGTTTTTTAGTGCCTTTGAGGTGCTTTGGTACCATGAGGTGCAAGCATAGTCGTAGTACCCTTGAATGAGTGCTCCTGCCAGAGTCTTCAGGGTATTCTTGTTTACCAGAGAGGAGATCCGGTACAAGAATCGAGTTTGTTGGTTGACTTTTTTTATTACATTGGATGCCATTTTGTCACAGGAAAGATTAGCCTCTAGGATGAATGAATGAATGAATGAAAACTTTATTAACAGATTGCAGAATGGGTACAGTGCAGTACAGCTCAATACATACAATTGTTAAGGGGATGCAGACCAGAGAAAGACTTTCGTCTTGTTTCCACCAGGGTCCCCCATTTCCAATTCATCGTAACATATATGACATACATGACATACAGATAGACAGTACTGCTACATCTATACATTTATGACATACCAGATTTGTAATTACAGTACTGTATTTGTGATACAAAAAGAGTCCAGAAAGAAAAGAGTATATACATTAGGCGTAGAAACTGTACATTGGATTGGGTAGGTGGGGGTGGGACTGTACATTGGAGGTGGTTGGGGGGGGGGGGGGGGGGGGGGGGTAGGAGTGGGGGGGGGGGGGGGTGTTGGCGGGGGTTGTGTTCGGACATTTACAGGGGCCAGTTTCGAGTTGCAGTCTCCCTTAGGTGTTTTTTGAGAGTGTTTTTGAAAGTGGGTAGTGATTCACATTCCTTTACAGCTTTGGGGTAGGGCGTTCCACATTGATGTGGCATAATTGCGAAACGTGTTTAGTCCCTTGTTTGAGCCGAATCTGGGTTTAACATGATTTGTGGAGCTCCCTCTGGTGTTGTGATCGTGGTATTCACTGACCTTTGGGAAGTATTTAGTCATGTACATGGGTACCTTGGTCGTGTAGTGTATCTTGTAGACCAGGCCCATTGCAAGTTGCTGTACTCTGTCGTCTACTCTAAGCCATCCTAGGTTGTCAAAGTGGGCAGGGGTGAGGTGGGTTCTAGGAGTAAGGTCAAGCAGTAGTCTGACCAGTTTGTTTTGAGATGTTTGTAATTTTGTTTTTAGCGCCTTTGAGGTGCTTTGGTACCATGAGGTGCAAGCATAGTCGTAGTACCCTTGAATGAGTGCTCCTGCTAGAGTCTTCAGGGTATTCTTGTTTACCAGTGAGGAGATCCGGTACAAGAAACGAGTTCGTTGGTTGACTTTTTTTATTACATTGGATGCCATTTTGTCACAGGAAAGATTTGCCTCTAGGATGGAACCCAGGTAGGTAATATCTTCTTTCCTTGTGACAATATTGTCACCCACTGTAACTGAGAAGCCGTCGGTCTTGCTGAGTTTGTTATTTGAACCGAAGAGAATGGACTCTGTTTTGCCCATGTGTAATGATAGTTTGTTATCAGCGAGCCATATGCAGATTTTGCTTAGTTCTGAGCTGAGGGTTTTTTCAACCTGTAATTTGTTCTTGTCAGAGACCAGCAGGGCTGAGTCGTCCGCAAACAGGAACAAGTTGCAGTCACAAGCTGACGACATGTCATTTGCATAAATTAGGAACAGTAGCGGACCTAGTATGCTTCCTTGTGGAACACCACAGTTTACTGTGAGGGGGGGGGATAGGGTACCGTTTACCTCCACCATCTGCTCTCTCCCCTCCAGGTAGGATTGCATCCAGCTCACTGATAGACTATCAAAACCAATTGCTTTTAGCTTGTCAATCAGAATGGTGTGATTGACAGTGTCGAAGGCCTTTTGTAGGTCCAGCATGACCATGCCGCAGTATTTGCCCGCGTCCACCTCTTGTTTGATGTGGTCGTTTAAATAGAGAAGGCATGTGTCAGTGGAGTGGGATGTTCTGAAGCCAGATTGGAATTCGTAGATTAGATTTTTTTCCGCAAGGTATTTTTCGACCTGTTCGTATACAATTTTTTCCATGACTTTCGAGATGGAGGTAAGGATAGAAACAGGGCGGTAGTTGCCTGGGTCTAATTTACTGCCTTTTTTGTGCAGAGGGGTCACTCTCGCTATTTTGAAGTCCTTGGGGACGTGTCCCTGTTTTATAGAGAGGTTTATTATGTGTGTGATGACTGGGGTGATGGCGGCTGCTGAGTCTCTGAGGAATTTGGAGGGGATGTTGTCATGGCCAGTGGCCTTGTTAGGTTGGAGGGCGCTCAGTTTTTTGAGTACCTCATCTGTTGTTACCATTTCCAGTTTGAAGTCGTCTTTGTGGACCCCTAGGTTTTTGTAGTAAGCTACTATGTGTTCTACCCCATAATGCCCTGAGTGGGAGGGTAGTTTGTTTACCAGTGTTGTGGCTATGTTTGTGAAGAAACTATTTAAGTAATTGGCTACATCCAGCTTTTCTGTGATGAGCGTGTTGTCCGTCTTTATGTTTATGTTTGAGAATCTGGTTTTAAGTTTTTTACTGCAGCCTAGTTGGTTATTGAGTAATTTCCAAAGTTCACGCGGTTTGTTTTTGTTTTCCTCGGTTTTGTCATTGATGAATTTTTTCTTTGCTGTTTTGATCATGGAGTTTACATCATTTCTTAGTCTGTTTCTTTGCAGTTTGAGTTCAGTCACGTGGGCTTGGAGTTCACTGCTCGTGCTTATGTTAAGCTTTGACTGACTTTTACGAAACTCAGAGCATTTTTTGTCTCTGGTTTTCATAGCGGTCAGTATTTCAGCGTGCATCCACGGCTCAGCGCGATTTTTTACCCTGGTGGTTCTTAGGGGGGCCATGTTGTTTAGTATCGTTGAAAATTTGGTTTTGAAGCCAAGCCATGTTTCTTCAACCAGTGTACCATTGAGCTCATCTGACCAGTCCAGACCCTCCAGTTCAAGGTTAAAGGCCTCGCTAGAGTAGGTTTTTAGGTCTCCAGATGTGACTGTTTTGTGACAGCCAGCCTTTTGTTTTAGCTTTTTGCGGGTACAGAATATCATATAATGATCACTTAACCCGCATGCTATAACCCCTTTATTGGCGATCTTGGACTTGTCAGAGGTCAGGATGAGGTCAATGGTAGTCTGAGTTGACTCACACACACGTGTGGGTTGTGTGATTAGTTGGCTGAGGCCGTGCAGATCACAAAACCTATTGTAGGATTTGAAGACGGGTGCATCTTTTTGTTGCATATCCGTGTTCCAATCCCCCAATAAGAATCATTTCTGTATCCTCAACTCCAGCTAAGCACTCATCCAACACGTCATAAAAGCCATTTTGGTCTGGCGGTCTGTAAATTGAGCCGACTAGAATAGATTTAGCCCTTTCAAATAGAATTTCTACAAAAACAGTTTCAATAGCCTCATGATCTAGGTCTGTACGGTTAATAAATTTGGTGTCTTGATGGATGTACATACAGACACCTCCTCCATGCCTGTTCCTGTCATTGCGGACTAAAGAATAGTTCTCTAATTCAATTTCCGGGTCTGTTACTGATGGGTCCAGTTTGGTTTCTGAGAAACATAGTATGTTTACCTTTCCGCTACTGAAATGATTTCTTATTTCTGCCAGTTTGTGCCTGAGGCTATTTACATTAAGATGAAAGATATGTAGTCCGTTTTTATCTGCTGTGTCGTCTATATCATTGAGATGAAGGTAGGATTCTTCTTCTGTGGGAAGGGGGGGGGGCTCTGTGATGTCCGGAGGGGGGGTGGGGGATCCTAGTCCGTGTGGTTGATCTTGTGGCGGTAGGGATGGGGTCCTGTGTTCATTGATGTTAGGAGGGGGGGGTGGGGATGATCCTTTGTCCTCTGCTGGTGAAAGGAGGGGGGGTGGGGGATCCTTTGATCAAGGTGGGTGTCCCGCGACGGGAGGGGGGTGGGGCTGTGTTGTTATTATTTGGACCGTGTGTGGGGGGGGGGGGGGGTGTGAGATTCTTTGTCCTGTTCATCTGCTGGCGCCGCCTGGTGGTGGAATTCCGTGGGGAGGGGGCATGATCCAGGGGCTGTGTTGATTCCATCCCGCCGGCTCCCTGCTGTGGAGACGTCTCGTCCTCCCGTGTGTTCCTTTGCGGCGGCGCCGTGCGTGTTGATTGCTCCGGCCTCGGGTGGAAAGTAGGCATCCGAAGCCATCGTTGCATCCTGTAGTGCCAGACCCAGTCGTCGCGTCTGGGTTCGCGTCCTGACGGGGGTCCTGACTTGGCTGGGTCCGGGGTTGACAATGTTGTTGTTGTTGTTGAGAAGGATGTTGTTGTCGTTGTTGATCGCGACGGCAGTCATCACCACAGGATGGAACCCAGGTAGGTAATTTCATGTCAGGATGACATGTCACAGCTGAGGACAGATCACATCTCTGATGATGTTGTTATCACCAGTTATCTCAGTTACAGACTGATGGGCACACAAAGACAGACAAACATATCTAGAGTATGTGAACTGACTGGAAACTCAACTTCATTGGAATTGTGTTGGTAGGGAACAGTTCAGACCCAAGTTTGTATCCTGTCAGCTAATGATTAGTAAACATTGCAACAGGAAATAGACTTGGGTTAATTTAGAACGTTTATGCTGTCAAGTTGAAACCATCTATACAAGGCCTACTGCAATCAGGCAAATGGCACCCATCTCTCTCTCTCTCTCTCTCTCTCACACACCCCATGCCATCATCCGTTGTATTATCCATACAACTAGCTAGTTGCTCAACCACTCCAAGCTGCTTTAATTTCAGCAGGGAGCTAATTGCAATTAGCATGCACAGAGTGTTGAGCTAGGAAGTAAAGGAGAGTAATCAGTGTTGATTATAGCGCCTGATCACAGTAAATCACACGCTGTATGCCTTCCATCCTCCCCGTCTGAATCTGAAGATAGACACTTGCTGTGATTATTTCCTAGACAGCCATGGCTCAACTCAGGCTCTCTGATAGATTTGAAAAGGATTTAGCGTGCATGTGACAAAGAGTGAAGCTGACCTAATCAAGAGAAACGGAAATATGTTATGGGCCAATAATACACAAGTCTACTGGGTATAAAACATTGTTGACATTGACCTGACTTGAAATTAATGGTGTCTTTGCCAGTTGCCACTGTTTCATGATCTGGGTTTGTTTTTGGAAAGTGCTCATTATGACTATTGTAAAATTCCAGGGTTTTCATTAATTTTTTAAACACACCAGCAACAATGAAAATGTTTCAGCAAAGGCCATATGTCCTGTAATTAGTTGTCTAAATCTGTCTTTTGGGGGTTGCTAAAAGTAACCAAACATGTTTATTGTAATTGACAAAGAAGCTGCAAAGTTAGGCAATACAAATGATGGTGGGAATGCGTAGACTACTCGGGTATAAATCAGTAGCATAGCAGGCTACTGTGTAAGCAACCCAAATCTGTCTTGACATTCACAATATTTACTCTCTCATACATCTTTAAACAGATATTTCTGTGCAGCATCTGTCTTGGGACAATATAATTAGTCGATAACATCTAAAACAGTGCTTCAAGACCGGTCCCCGGCTCGGAGTTTGAGAAACGTTCTAATAGAGTAAGTTAACTATAGAAAAGGCAGGGGTTGGTTGGGCTTGATCCACACAATCAGGAAGGAGAGAGGGATCATGTTTACCTGTGGAAGTGGGGCCCTCTGGTGTGGAAAGATATAAGAGAACCAACAGTGACATCTAGTGGTTACATTTATGACGGCAAGATGTTTATTTAGTGCATGTAAGCTCAAACATTGATATAATAAAACAAATTTGAAATAGATAGTGCAAATTAAAGATGTACAGTATAATGCAAAAAAATCAAACCTTTTATAAAACAGTTAAATTAATACATGTAAATACATGAATATATAAAAACAAAAGCAACAACAAAATGAGAGTTGGTGAGGGGTCATGCTGCAGCGCAGCTGAATATTGCATGTCCAAGCTTGACAGAGATGGAGCAGAAGAAACTCACATGTAGACCAGGGGCGGATTTAGGATTATAGGAGATCCGGGGCTTTTTTAATAAACTTTTTTTTTCATTTTTTTTTTTTTTTTTTTGCAGGCAATGGGTGGTTTGGAGGGGGTCACGGCAGATTTTTTTTGAATTTAATTAACCTGTACGTGCAATTTCCTGCAATATAGAGCCTTCAATCTTGACCAATAAAGCTGCTCTTTTCACTATAAAACTCAGTTAACCATAACGTAGTTATGGTTAGATTTATATATTGGGGGGGATATATCATATTTTTCATATGATCAAAAAGTGGTGGAGCAAGAGCATACCTTTGCTCCTAGTGGGAGAGCAGAGATTCTCCGAATGCTCTTATGGCCAGGCGTCTATGATTCACTGATACAAAGTAAAATAGTGCAGTGCAATAAAATAGTTAGTAAAATAGAATAAAATAATGCAATAGTGCATTGCAATAAAATAGTTATCATCGTATTTTTTCGGGAGGCCGGTAAGGAGTGCATTACAGTAGTCGAGTTGGCTTGAGATAAAGGCATGGATCTGGTTTTCAGCGTCCTTTTGATTTATAAATGGCCGTACTTTAGCTATGTTTCTAAGGTGGAAGAATTAAGTTTTTGTCAACTTGTTGATTGTGATTTAAAGCTTAGGTCTGAGTCTACCATGACACCAAGACTTAACTCACTCAAATACAGTTAGCAGCTGGATAGACCACAGATGGAAATTAGCTTCTGCTAAATCTGGTGCAAACATATTTTCATGTAACAATGATGAATTGTCAAAAAATAAATAAATAAATAAAACATTTTTTTTATTTTTATTTTTTATTTTTTTTAATTTTTTTTAAAATAGATTCGGGGGTTTTCAGAAAACATTCGGGGCTTGAGCCCAAGTAGCCACCCCCTAGCTCCGCCCAACTTGATACCATTTAGCACCACATATCTGTGTGAAGCTGGCTTTTCATCCATGACAGCTCTGAAAACAAAATATAGGGCCAAGTTGAGCCTTGAGGATGACATGCGTGTTGCCTTGTCAAAGATCTCCCCGCGTATTGACCGTATTATTAGCCAGCAGCAGCAGACCTCGCATTGAGCTAGAAATGTCCACTGAGTGAACGAGTGCTTATTTTCTGTATTGTTATTTTTTTTTTTTTGAGAAATGGTAACTTGGTGATCCTTTTCTGTATTTAAAAAAAATACATGATTTTCTGTTTTTGAGAAATGGTCAAACTTATCCAAATATGCTATTTTTATGGAGAACAGTGCAGCTGCAACAGATAGCACTTTAGTGATCCTTTTCTGTATTTAAAAAAAATACATGATTTTCAGTTTGAGAAATGGTCACACTTATCCAAATATGCTATTTTTATGGAAAAGTGTGCAGCATTTTCTGTAATTTTATTTAAAGAAATATGCTATTTGATTTAATAGACATTAAAGCAGTGTAATGTCAACAGTACTAAGCCATTTAGAAACACCTGTTAATAATGCATTATATAGCCTGCATATACACACAAATGTATTTCTCGGTTTCTTAAATAAACATTATTTTGAAAGCAAGCACTTTTGTCATCATTGTAGCAAAAAAGACAGGACCGGAAAAGTCTTTATTGTATGTAGGGGTGCTGTTACAAAGGGTCAGATTAAACCGAATATATATATTTATTGCTTGAGATCCCTTGTATAATATTTGTATATCGTTTGATATCCCTTGTATATTATTTGTATATATACACGGAATATCCCTTTACCTGGGTACAAACCAGAGTAATATTCGCTCTCCTATTGGACAGCGACCCCTAGGCGCCAACGACCAAGCCCCCAACGGCAAGTTCAAAGGCAACTCCGGGCATGTCTCAACATGTCCAGAGTCTGCGCAGTAATACGAGACAGAACTGAGGTTGGCACTAGATAATTCACCTTACGTATAAATACGGTGCAGGTGTACACAGCAGCACTTATTCGTTCATTACTAGTAAAGCCTTCACCACGAGACAACGTGCAGTGAAGTGAGCAACTTTGCCTCTAAATAGAGTATTGAGAACCGCGTGCGAATAGATTGCTAAAGTGTCAGAGTTTAACGCAGTAACGTTGAGTTCGACTTATTCTAATGTGAAGTAATAGTCTATCATTTATAGTGTATCGTGCGGCTACAGTTCTTCAGTGACCAGCATTACCACCGGTTCGTCGTGTATATAGCTAGTGCACTTATCCAGGCTGGGCGGCCTAAACTCGTGCCCCCACCCGAGGAGTCCTAGACGAGAACCGTTGGATATGTACACCGGAGAACCTACACCGGCGACTGCAGAACCATTTCTGGTTGGATTATATTGCTTTGGGACCGTGACTGCTGGAGCAGAGAACCGTCGACCCCACTGTCGTTTGGGATCTACCCCCCGTGAGGATCATCACTCGAGCCCGCCTCTAGGAAGAGGCTGGCTAGCTGTCTTCCATGCTGTCGAGCATACTGGATTATAGCTGTTGCTTTGTCTACTGATCAAGGGAGTACATGCACTGGCTCCTGTATCTGGAACCTCGTTATTCCTCGTTGACCCAGACTTTGTACCCGAACATTCCTCTACCCCGGCCGGCCTTACACCCGGAGGGAACCCCCCAGTGTCTCCAGCTGGTACTAGTGTGCCCTATGTAATTGCTATACCACAGGTGGCGTCAGTTTAGACCCATCCTAGTATTCATACTATTCTCATTGACTTACGCTCTTGACTTACTTTACGTGTGTTCTTCGCCATACAAGCGCGAGCATAATTCTCAATCTGTAACCTAACGTTGCTTAATAATAATAAATACCCTCTAAATAGTACTTTATGTGTCAATGCCGTATTCTTGTGTGGGTGTTCACCATATATATTCATGTACTGTATGGCCAGTAATTAAAGTACATAACTAGTAGTGGTTTAATATATCATACTCTTTAATACAGTCAGGGAATTGTACCCCTCAGTTACAATTGGTCCTTCGAGCCCGAGAGTATCAGTGTAATATCTAATATAATATTGATATTAACCATGGCCAGCGGTGAACACTCCCCAAGCGGCTCTCCCAAGCTAGAACGCCCGCAGCGCAAACGTCAGCCACCTCCCTATCTGGAGGAATACGCTGCCGTTCTAATACCTAGCTTTAAACAGACGTTAAATGCGGATAAAGCGGATAGTCAAAGCATGTCAAATCCTACCGACCAGGCGACCCTGCCAGTAGAGACCCCAGTGGGTTCTAACTAAACTGACCAAGCTCACGGGGGGGACCAGGGGGGACATGACATGACTATACCCCCAGACAACGTCAACGGGATAGTCCCCGGAGAGCTCCAGGATAAAGAAAGCGCTCCAGGGACAGAACCCGACCCACCACCAGAAGAGAAGCGCGCCCAGGAGATGGACCTCGGGGCGCGCCAGGAGAACAGATCTCCAACGAGCACTGTCAGAAGCTGATCACCTCCATCAGTATCATCCCCCAGCGAGGCGGACCAGATACAAGCCTTCATCGCCACCCTGACAGCCTCCACCGAACGCGATCGACTTCAGGGTGAACGCGATCGACTTCAAGCACAGACGCTTAGTGAGCGTGAACATTCTTCCATGGAACAAGAGCGCCTCCGGGCGCAACAATTAAGTGAGCGCGAACACTCTACCATGGAAAGAGAACGCCTGCAGGCTCAACAGACGAGCGAGCGCGAACAATCTGCAGACCAACGAGAGCGCCTTCACGCGCAACTCCAAGCGCAAGCCCTTAGTGAACGTGAACACTCTGCAACCGAGCGAGAGCGCTTCCAGGCGCAACAAAGGAGTGAAGACGACCGCATAAGACTGGAGACCAGACGCCTTCAGACGGAAGAGAACATTGAAAGAGGCCGCGCCGATGCACAGCGCGCCGCCGCCAATGCACAGCGCAACGCCGCCAATGCACAGCGCGACGCCGCCCATGCCCAGCGCGAAGCAGAGCGCGACGCCGCCCACGCCCAGCGCGAAGCAGAGCGCGACCGGCTGCAGGCGCAGATGATAGAACAATTGATTGCCAGGGCGACACCCCCTCTCTCCGCACGGAGCTCCAGGACATCATCACGACAAGGGTCTAGGGCACCTTCCCCTACCCGACCAAGTGACCCGGAACCCGGCCAACAGAAGGATCCTATCTACGTCTCCGAACCCCCTCCCCGACCGGTCCATACGAGACCCAGCAACCGGGAAGAACCGGCCTACGCCGCCGAGAGACTGAATAGAAGACTTCAGGACCTAGAAGAGGAAGAGGAGGAAAGTCAAGCCCACCAGCAGCAACGTACTCAGGACCAGGAGGCCCAGTACAGCCCAGACTTCACCCCCGAGTCACTGCGCTACAAACCCCCGACTCAACTCACGGGTGAGTTTGACGCACAGTCAGCACCGAGGAACAGCACCTGGGTACCCGGCCTCTGGTACCCACCAAGTACCAGCCCACGACAACACGTACGGGGAGACTCGCCCAGGAGGCCTCTTCCCCTACGCTCACCAATGTGCCAGCCATCCATGGCATCGTACCTTGGCACACCGACGTTCCCAGACTTTACGCACGAGGACAGAGCACAGTACACGGAATTACGGATGTGCTTAGAGACTATGATGTCCGACGTCCCTGATGAGTCGTACAAATATGCCATCCTCCTCAAGCATCTCAAGGTGCCCAGAGCGCATAATATAGCGCTGGCATATTCCAACTCAAGCACCCCATACTCCGCGGCTCTAGTGGCCCTCGACCAGCGTTATGGACGCATATGGGACTACGTGATACAAGAAATAAGAAATATCGACCGTCTCCCCCCAGCCAAAGACAATAGAGCATTGGATGACCTCTCTATCAAGGTACAATCCCTGGTAGGGATGCTGGGGACCCAAAAGGAGAAAGGGAGACATGAACTATATGCTAACTCTAATGTGGAACGAATACTAGAGAAGCTCCCTCCAGCCCGCCAAGAGCGCTTTCGGCGGCAGAGAGACCACCGTGATCCCGACGGTCCCGAGCCATCCCTCCTAGACCTGGTCGCCTTCCTCGCGAGGGAAGTCAGCAGCCTACGACTGGATACGTTTGTGTGGAGTGGACCAAGCCCAAGAGATGGACCTCGGAGATCTAATGATAACCGCCGGTCGGTGACCGTCATGCACCAAGCCGAGTCAGTACCGCAGCACAAGAACCACAGCACCCCCTCGACGAAAGAGAAGTGGAAGATTGTATGCCAGTACTGTGAAAGGGAACATTGGCTGTCTCAATGTGACACTTTCAAGAAGATGACCGCTGACGAGGTGAGTCAGTGGATCAAAGCCAACCGCCGCTGCTTCCGCTGCGCGCGCAGCCATATGGTAGCCGAGTGCCGTTTAAAGAAGAAATGCAGCAAGTGCGACGGCGCCCACTTGGATGTCTTACATGACAGCAACAAGAAGAAACTCGTACCCCCAAGCAGCTCGAGAGTGAACGTCATATATATCAACCCCGCCAGCAGCGGGAGCTCCTGAGTGCTCTTGAAAGTGGTCCAAGTGATATTAAGCTACGAGGACAAGGTCATGGACACTTACGCCGTCCTGGACGATGGGTCAGAAAAGACTCTCCTCCTCGCATCCGCCGCAGCCCGGCTGGGTCTGCGGGGGAGCGAAGAAACAATGACAATCCGTACTATAAGAAGAGACCTGAAGACCATAAAGGGTGAAAATGTCTCCTTCATGATAGCAGCAGTCGGGCAGCCCGAGAAGCAGTATAGGATTACTAACGCCTTCACCAGCCAAGACATAGGCCTGTCACAGTACACCTACCCCATCCCCAAGCTGAGGGAAAAATACGTGCACCTACGTCAACTACCTATACCGCTCATCGACGGCGCCACCCCGACCCTGCTCATAGGATCCGACCACGCACACCTCATCGTCCCAACGGACCGGGTCCACATCGGGCCCAGAGGCTGTCCAGCAGCGGTCGAGACCCGCCTAGGTTGGACACTACAAGGCCCCCTCTCCGGGTCTCCCAACCGACCAGCAGCCACTCGCTGCCTCCACTCAAGAATAAAAGAAGAAGACACCACCCTCTTACAGCACATCGAGAGGCTATGGACATTAGACGCGATGCCCTTTAAAAATGAAAAGAAACTTGTTCGATCAAAGGAAGACACTTATGCCATAACCCTCCTCGAGCAGAGGACAAAGAGAGTCGAGGTCAATGGAGTGATGAGATACGCAACTCCACTCTTGAGGCGAGAGGGTATGCCCACCCTCCACGCCTCAAAAGAAGCGACGGAGCGATATCTACTGAACACCGAGCGGCGTCTAGCCAAAGACCCCACTCAAGCCACTGTGTACCGCGCTGAGATTGACAAGCTAATCACAGCGGGACACATAAAGAAAATTGACATTCAAGAGGCCGACCAGACGACCGAATCATGGTACGTGCCCCACCACAAGGTCCACCACAACGGCAAGGATCGTATTGTGTTCAACTGCAGCTACCAGATCGGACTACAGAATCTGAATAAAGAACTCTTGCCCGGCCCAACACTCGGCCCCTCTCTACTAGGCGTGTTGCTACGTTTCCGCCAAAACAAGGTGGCCATCAGCGGCGACATCAAAGGGATGTTCCTGCAGGTGTGACTAGTGGAAGAGGACAAGCCCTTGCTGCGGTTCTTATGGAGAGAGAGGATCGGGGATGAGCAACCATCCATCTACCAATGGGAGGTCCTCCCTTTCGGAACCACATGCAGCCCATGCTGTGCTACGTTCGCACTGCAAAAACATGTCGCAGAGGACCCAGCAGCTGACGAGGAGGTCAGACAAAGTGTAGAGAGGAGTTTCTACGTGGACAACTGTCTGCAAAGCGTCTCGACGCCAGAAGAAGCCGAAGCCCTCCTACTCAAGCTCTGCGCCTCACTGATCAAAGGCGGCTTTGATCTCCGGCAGTGGGCCAGCAGCGACCCTCAAGTACTTCGCAGCCTCTCCCCAGAGACAAAGGCAGCAAGCAGCGAGACCTGGATGGCGACCATCCCAGGTGAAGCCCAAGAAATGACATTAGGACTAGTCTGGCGCTTCAAAACAGACTCGCTCCATTACAGATACACACCCCTGACCACGGAGCAGGGAAGGTCGACCTCTCTACCGACCACCAGACGGAGTGTATACAGAACACTCGCAAGGCAATATGACCCGCTGGGGTGTATCCTACCTTACACCACCAGAGCAAAAATGATTGTACGAGAGCTGTGGGACAAGGAACAGGGCTGGGACGACCCCATACCCGACCACCTCGCTTCCACCTGGAGAGAGTGGGAGAAAGAACTCAACTCGCTCCCAAATGTGAACATACGCCGCAGCTACTTCCCACCCACAGTGCGGCTGGAGACGTGCCAGATGGACCTGCACGTCTTCAGCGACGCCTCAGAAGTAGCCTACGGCTCGGTGGCTTACTTGCGGGCCCGAGAGGAGGGAGGAGAAATACACACAGCCTTCATCCTGGCTCGCTCAAGGATAGCCCCCCGCAAGCAACAATCGATCCCGCGTCTAGAGCTCTGCGCAGCCCTGGTAGGCGCGCAACTCGCCACGTTAATCCAACGTGAACTCACCAGCCCGGTGCAAAGAACAATCCTGTGGTCAGACTCCATGACCGTACTCACATGGATCCAGTCCGATTCGTGTAGATACAAGGTCTTCGTGGGAGTCAGAATCACAGAGATCCAAGACTTAACAGAATCAGCATGCTGGAGGTACGTGGACACGAAACAGAACCCAGCAGATGTCATCACACGGGGGATGTCCCTAGATGACCTCACACGTCACAATATCTACAGTGACGGTCCCGAGTTCCTCAAGCTCCCGGAAGAAGAGTGGCCTAACCCCACCCCACGGGAGGCTAGTCAAGAGGAGGCAGAGATCAAGAAATCTATGTTCTGTGGGTTGATGCACACACCGGTCCCCACCGACCCTAACATAGACATCTGCCCCACCCTTGAGAGTGCGCAGTTAAAGACATTCCTGTGGCACCACCCTGAGGTTCCCTCCACTACTGACATTAATGCAGCTAACTAAGAAGAAGCAGAACTCCTTCTGCTACAGCGAGCCCAAAGAGACTCGTTCCCCGACGAGCTAGACTGTCTGCAGGGATCAAAGCCAGTCCAGTCAGACAGCAGACTGCTCCACTTGGCCCCTGAGCGCGACGCCCATGAGTGGGTGGTCGTCTGAGACGAGCCCCGGACTTAACGGATGACGTCAAGTTCCCTATAGTCCTCAACAGCCGACACAAGGTCACCGAGCTCATCATAAAGAAATACGACGAGGATGTGCACCACGCTGGGGCAGAGAGAGTCTTCGCTGAGATCCGACGTCGCTATTGGATACTGAATGGAAGAGAAGCAGTACGACGCTTCCAGCGGACCTGTCTAGACTGTCGCAAGTGGCGAGCACAGCCCAGTATACCCAGGATGGCTGACCTGCCTCCCTGTCGCCTCCGACTTGGCGACAAGCCCTTTCACTCCACCGGCATGGACTGCTTCGGCCCGCTTTACGTGAAGAAAGGAAGAGGGACGGAGAAGAGGTGGGGCATTGTATTCAAATGCATGACCACCCGAGCAATACACATAGAACTCCTTCCGACCATGAGTACGGACTCATTCCTCATGGCCTTCCGGAGATTCACAGCGCGAAAAGGGAAACCGTCTATATTATTGTCTGATCACGGGACAAACTTCAAAGGCGGAGAAAGAGAGCTGAGAGAGAGCTTCCTAGCCATGGGCCCAGAATTTAAGACCCACCTCGCTCCCTCTCAGATCGACTTCCAGTTTAACCCCCTGAACGCCCCTCACTTCGGGGGAACCTGGGAAAGAGAAGTACGTTCCATAAAGACAGCTCTGTACGCCGTGCTTGGGGCCCAGACCGTGGCTGAAGAAGTCCTCATGACAGTCCTCACAGAGATCGAGGGAGTATTGAATTCAAAGCCCCTCGGTTACGTCTCAAGTGATGTAGCAGATGTCGACCCAGTCACCCCCAACACTCTCTTGATGGGGCGGCTGGACCCCGCGCTCCCACAGACGGTGTACAGACCCGAAGAAGCGAACGGCCGAAGAATGTGGAGGTACAGTCAAGTATTGGCTGACAAGTTTTGGAACAGTTTCCTCCTCCACTACCTACCGTCTCTACAAACCCGCCAGAAATGGGTAAAAGATAGAGACAACTTGACAGAGGACACAGTCGTTATGATCGTGGACCAGTCACTACCCCAAGCTATGTGGCCGGCCGGCCGCGTAAGCAAAGTGATCACTGGTGCCGACGGAAAGGTCAGAGCGGCAGAAGTTATTGCCCAGGGACGGACATACACCCGACCCGTGGCGAGGCTGATAGAGTTGCCAAGGCTCCCTGACTCCCTTGATGACGATCATGACCCACTGACTTTGTAGATTGCCCTACTCCCCACAACAGACATTGAGTAGTTGACAAGACGATTAATCTGTCTTTGCTTTAACTAATTAGGTGCGGACTAATTAGGAGGCGGCTGTTACAAAGGGTCAGATTAAACCGAATATATATATTTATTGCTTGAGATCCCTTGTATAATATTTGTATATCGTTTGATATCCCTTGTATATTATTTGTATATATACACGGAATATCCCTTTACCTGGGTACAAACCAGAGTAATATTCGCTCTCCTATTGGACAGCGACCCCTAGGCGCCAACGACCAAGCCCCCAACGGCAAGTTCAAAGGCAACTCCGGGCATGTCTCAACATGTCCAGAGTCTGCGCAGTAATACGAGACAGAACTGAGGTTGGCACTAGATAATTCACCTTACGTATAAATACGGCGCAGGTGTACACAGCAGCACTTATTCGTTCATTACTAGTAAAGCCTTCACCACGAGACAACGTGCAGTGAAGTGAGCAACTTTGCCTCTAAATAGAGTATTGAGAACCGCGTGCGAATAGATTGCTAAAGTGTCAGAGTTTAACGCAGTAACGTTGAGTTCGACTTATTCTAATGTGAAGTAATAGTCTATCATTTATAGTGTATCGTGCGGCTACAGTTCTTCAGTGACCAGCATTACCACCGGTTCGTCGTGTATATAGCTAGTGCACTTATCCAGGCTGGGCGGCCTAAACTCGTGCCCCCACCCGAGGAGTCCTAGACGAGAACCGTTGGATATGTACACCGGAGAACCTACACCGGCGACTGCAGAACCATTTCTGGTTGGATTATATTGCTTTGGGACCGTGACTGCTGGAGCAGAGAACCGTCGACCCCACTGTCGTTTGGGATCTACCCCCCGTGAGGATCATCACTCGAGCCCGCCTCTAGGAAGAGGCTGGCTAGCTGTCTTCCATGCTGTCGAGCATACTGGATTATAGCTGTTGCTTTGTCTACTGATCAAGGGAGTACATGCACTGGCTCCTGTATCTGGAACCTCGTTATTCCTCGTTGACCCAGACTTTGTACCCGAACATTCCTCTACCCCGGCCGGCCTTACACCCGGAGGGAACCCCCCAGTGTATCCAGCTGGTACTAGTGTGCCCTATGTAATTGCTATACCACAGGTGGCGTCAGTTTAGACCCATCCTAGTATTCATACTATTCTCATTGACTTACGCTCTTGACTTACTTTACGTGTGTTCTTCGCCATACAAGCGCGAGCATAATTCTCAATCTGTAACCTAACGTTGCTTAATAATAATAAATACCCTCTAAATAGTACTTTATGTGTCAATGCCGTATTCTTGTGTGGGTGTTCACCATATATATTCATGTACTGTATGGCCAGTAATTAAAGTACATAACTAGTAGTGGTTTAATATATCATACTCTTTAATACAGTCAGGGAATTGTACCCCTCAGTTACAGGTGCCCTGGAATATTTTATTGAACACAGGGGTGCCTTGGCAGCAGAAAGGTTGAGAACCCCTGGGCCCTCATTCACCAACGTGACTTACGCACAGATATGTGCTTAAGCTGTGCGTACGACCATTTCTAAGCAAAGAGTGGGATTCATCAATTTCAACTTGAACTTGACTTTGTGCTTATGTGTACGCACAGCTCTGAGCATGCTTAGCTGACGCCCAGTGGTAGAATATCGTTACTACGGCACAAGCGCTCCTCAGTACATGCATTCGTTTCAACGCGGAAATAAAGACACTGGCGCGTGTTCTGTATGACCCCCGTAATTCATTATAGTTCATTGTGAAATAGCGATATTAGTGTAATTATTGTCAAACCCTAAATAGCATGTGGAATAGGTCTTTCTCTCCGAATGAATGCAGGTTTATATATATAGCGTTATCGGGTCCACTGACTGCGCTCGCAGGAACTGTTTTCAGAGATAGCATCAGATAGGGATGAATGAATGAATGAGGGGCAGTCTAATTGCAGAGAGAACATAATATTAACTAGTGTCCACTACCCGAGACACCTCCTTCATTTGTACCGCAATTTGGGACCCAAATTGGAGCTATGAGCTTAAAAGCTTTTCCGTGCTTATTTGAGAAGGTCCAGCTGCAGAGCCGGAGAGACAGACAGCAGAGAGACAGACAGACAGACAGATAGACACTGTTCCACAGTGTGTGTGTGTGACCACTAGTCTCCTAGTAGAGACACCCCCCCCCCCCCCCCTCTGGACCACCTCCTAGTAGAGACAAGTTTTCTGAAATGTATGTTTATATATGCAAATGAGGCACTTCCCCATTAAATATGTGGACATTTATGGATGCAATAAGGCAAAATGAAGTAAAATGAACAACTAAATGTGTGTTATTGACGTTTTATTGTCACTAGTTTCATAGAAGACATGTTTAGGAAGCAAAATATAACAAAATCTCAAAATCAACAAAAAAAGTATATTTGCCTATTCACCTGCAGTGTCTCGCCTTAATCCTCATCTTCGTCTTCTTCCTAGAGAAGTCTCTACTAGGAGGTGGTCCAGAGGGGGGGGCTGAGTCTCTACTATTAGACTAGTAGTCACACACACGCACGCACACACACACACACACACACACACACACACACACACACACACACACACACACACACACACACACACACACACACACACACACTGTGGAACAGTGTCTGTCTGTCTGTCTGTCTCTCTGCTGTCTGTCTCTCTGCTGTCTCTCTCAAAATAGTATAAGTGCTATCTTGGCCCTGAGAGTTGCTCTCCGGCTCTGCAGCTGGACCCTTCTCCAATCAGCATGAAAAAAGCTATAAGCTTATAAAACGATTTAATATGCTAAACTTCGTTTTAAATTCCTTAATTCACTTTTGTTTATTTCATAAAGATTTTCCCGACATAATGCTACCTGCCGCGACCAGATCCGTGACTCTGTTGCGATACAGATGAATTATCTACTCAGAAAGCTTATAAAACGATTTAATATGCTAAACTTTGTTTTTAAATTCTTGAATTCACTTTTGTTTATTTCATAAGGATTTTCCCGACATAATGCTACCTGCCCCGACCAGATCCGTGACTCTGTTGCGATACAGATGAATTATCTACTCAGAATAGTATTATAAAGTGGCTATCTTTTATGCTGTAGATCACTGCTGGTATGTGCGTGCAGAACCTTTATTTCAGCGGGGACTGTAGTATTTATTTGACGTTACTGTACAATATATGTGTATTGAAAGACGGAGCTGTCTTTTATTGTATTATAATAATTATTAATATTAAAAATAAATTAAGAAAGGCATTCTTATTCCAGCATGCATTAATGACACTAACGGGCAACGGCAAAACAGTGGTTAATGGTCTTTATTAGTGTTTGCGGTGTCCAGGCAGCAATGGTCTTTTAGGAAGTTAATAGATATAATATCCGACAGTGTACAACACCCTCGGCTTAGTCCACTTTTCCAGGTCTACAAGATACACTACGCGACCAAGGTACCCATGTACATGTCAAAATACTTCCCAAAGGTCAGTGAATACCACGATCACAACACCAGAGGGAGCTCCACAAATCATGTAAAACCCAGATTCGGCTCAAACAAGGGACTAAACACGTTTCGCAATTATGCCACATCAATGTGGAACGCCCTGCCTAAAGCTGTAAAGGAATGTGAATCACTACCCACCTTCAAAAACACTCTCAAAAAACACCTACGTGAGACTGCAATTCGAAACTGGCCCCTACAAATGTCCTAACCTAGTTGTACAGTAAATGACCAAGTAAGGCTTTGTCAATATTCCAATGTACAGTGTAAAATGTGTGTGTGTCCCCTACCCAACCCCCCCCCCCCCCCACCTCCAATGTACAGCCCTCACCCAACCCACCCAACCCCACCCCACCAACCTCCTCCAATGTACAGTTTCTACGCCAAATGTATATACACTCCTTTTCTGGACACTTTTGTATCACAAACAGTACTGTATTTGCAAATCTGATATGTCATAAATGTATAGATGTAGCAGTACTGTCTATCTGTATGTCATGTATGTCATATATGTTATGATGAATTGAAAATGGGGGACCCTGGTGGAAACAAGACGAAAGTCTTTCTCTGGTCTGCATCCCCTTAACAATTGTATGTATTGAGATGTACTGTACTGTACCCATTCTGCAATCTGTTAATAAACTTTTCAATCAATCAATTCAATCCACATTTCATGGGGGTGGTCTATTACCGTATATGGTTAATCGGGGAGGTTCTGGTATGCAAATACGTGAAAGTGTGCACGAGCCTCGGCGCAGGGCCAAGGTGATATTTATCATGACAGGTGTGCGTAGAACCTGCGTACGCACGTGTGGTAAATCCCGTTTATTTTGTGCGTGCACTCATTCTAAATTCTGTGCTTATGTGTGGAAATAGAACATTTTCAACGTCACGTTGATGAATGAGGGCCCTGGACTATAACGCATATTATGACCGATAGGTACAGACCATTATCTGCACCTTTGTGTATACTAGGGCTGTCTTAAATACTTCGAAGCTTCGTTCGATGGGCAGGGGATTCGAATATGAAAATAAAATTTGATTATTAAAAAAAAATATATATATATGAATTTTATTTGTATTTATTTTTTTGCAAAATCAACTCTGCCTCTCTTTGTTAACTACAGCAAGCAATGCTGTTTGTTATTTAAGATGAGGTTGGACTCCGCACTGACAGATTTGTGTTCATTGTGCTGCTTTTATAAAGCCTCAAATGAGGCTTACAATATTTCATGAAAGCAAAGTGTTTTGTTTATCTAAGATTTAAAAAGGTTTAAACTTTACAGCACTGACAAAGTTGAACAAAGTGCTGTACAAGTCCCACAACATATAAAAAAAAAAAAAAATATTTGATTAAATTTTATTTTATTTCGAAGCTTCGAATTAAAATCGAATCTCGGCCCCGAAACTTCGAATTCCAAAAAAATAAATGGAAGGTCAGCCCTAATTTTAAAACATGTAGAGCTGCCTTGGATCTCAATTATTTGTTAATGAATCCTCCCCCGGATTTAATCCAAAGAGCACCTGCCGAAACCAAACCAAGAACGCTGAAGCCCTCTCCATATCCTCTTTTTGATCTGTTTTGCAACATGTCAGAACTTAATCTATTAACGCAACGCACCATAATCCTGTTTGTAGCCTATTTAAAACTGATAAACTATTTTCAGAATTAAATTCCACTCCTGTTAACTGCATTGGCACAGTGCTGTAGTGTGGAGATGGATCTAGCAATGTGAGACTGCTGTGTGTTTAGCTGTCCATTTGTAGATTCTGCTTGTTAATCTTGGGCTAAGCTTACAAAGCATTGTATATACTGTATAGACAATACGTCTATAGCAGAGGTTTAGTAATAGTCTATAGCAGAAGTTCAGTAAGTAGTCTAATAGCAGATGATCAGTAAGTAGTCTAATAGCAGATGATCAGTAAGTAGTCTATAGCAGATGATCAGTAAGTAGTCTAATAGCAGATGATCAGTAAGTAGTCTATAGCAGATGCTCAGTAAGTAGTCTATAGCAGATGATCAGTAAGTAGTCTAATAGCAGATGATCAGTAAGTAGTCTAATAGCAGATTATCAGTAAGTAGTCTAATAGCAGATGATCAGTAAGTATAGTCTATAGCAGAGGTTCAGTAAGTAGTCTAATAGCAGATGATCAGTAAGTAGTCTATAGCAGATGATCAGTAAGTAGTCTATAGCAGATGATCAGTAAATAGCAGATGATCAGTAAGTAGTCTAATAGCAGATGATCAATAAGTAGTCTAATAGCAGATGATCAGTAAGTAGTCTAATAGCAGATGATCAGTAAGTAGTCTATAGCAGCATCGACGGGGCACCGGTTGAGAGAGTGAACAGTTTCAAGTACCTCGGAGCCCACATATCCGAGGACTTGACATGGACCACACACATTGACAGTGTTGTGAAGAAAGCACGACAACGCATCTACTTCCTCAGGCGCCTAAGGAAGTTCCAAGTCAGTCAGAAGATCCTTAAAAACGTTTACTCATGTACAATAGAGAGCATCCTGACTGGCAACATCACTTCCTGGTTTGGGAATAGCACTGCACGAGACCGTAGCAGACTACAAAGAGTGACACGTGCAGCCGAACGCACAATTGGAGGGGGGCTTCCCACCCTCCAGAACATTTACAACAAGCGGTGCAGGGGTAAGGCTAAGAGAAGCATCAAGGACTCCAGCCACCCGAACAACTGCCTCTTTGAACTGCTGCGGTCAGGCAAGCGATACCGGAGTCTTAAGGCGAGCACAGAAAGACTCAGAAGAAGCTTCTATCCCCAGGCCATCAGGCTGCTCAACGAACAATAAACACTATGCAACAACCATCAAATGCACACAGCACACACATCCACACGCACACACTCACTTAAACAAACAACACACTGCAGCAACCACTCTCCACACTTTAGATCACCTAAACACACTTTACACTTTATATTTATTGGTAAAGGATTTGCACTACAACTCGTACACCTTACTGTAAATTGTACCTAAATTGTACCTCATCCCATTTCTGCTCTGCACTATATAGTATTGTATATTAGTACATTGCATAGTATATTGCATATTGTATGGTAACTCAGTTACTTCTATTCAGCATCGAACATTGTACATGTCTATACTGAACACTGTGACCTCTATTTTTACTTCTATTTTACATGCTATACTATTTTATTTCATACTTATCTTGTCTAGTACAGTCTCTGGAGCGTAACAGTAAGAAGCATTTTGTATAAAAGTATTCTGTACTTCTGTATGACAACTATTAAAGAAACATGAACTTGATCAGTAAGTAGTCTAATAGCAGATGATCAGTAAGTAGTCTATAGCAGATGATCAGTAAGTAGTCTATAGCAGATGATCAGTAAGTAGTCTAATAGCAGATGATCAGTAAGTAGTCTATAGCAGATGATCAGTAAGTAGTCTATAGCAGATGATCAGTAAGTAGTCTAATAGCAGATGATCAGTAAGCAGATGATCATTAAGTAGTCTAATAGCAGATGATCAGTAAGTAGTCTAATAGCAGATGATCAGTAAGTAGTCTATAGCAGATGATCAGTAAGTAGTCTATAGCAGATGATCAGTAAGTAGTCTAATAGCAGATGATCAGTAAGCAGATGATCATTAAGTAGTCTAATAGCAGATGATCAGTAAGTAGTCTAATAGCAGATGATCATTAAGTAGTCTAATAGCAGATGATCAGTAAGCAGATGATCATTAAGTAGTCTAATAGCAGATGATCATTAAGTAGTCTAATAGCAGATGATCATTAAGTAGTCTAATAGCAGATGATCAGTAAGCAGATGATCATTAAGTAGTCTAATAGCAGATGATCAGTAAGTAGTCTAATAGCAGATGATCAGTAAGTAGTCTAATAGCAGATGATCAGTAAGTAGTCTATAGCAGATTATCAGTAAGTAGTCTAATAGCAGATGATCAGTAAGTAGTCTAATAGCAGATGATCAGTAAGTAGTCTAATAGCAGATGATCAGTAAGTAGTCTATAGCAGATTATCAGTAAGTAGTCTAATAGCAGATGATCAGTAAGTAGTCTAATAGCAGATGATCAGTAAATAGTCTATAGCAGATTATCAGTACAGCAGCGGAGCCTATCAGACCCGGGCCGGGGGGCGGGGCTACATGACCGGGCCCTTTAAAGCCAATAGAGCTTGACATTATATCGGGAGTCCGGAGTGGTATCTGACGCTCGTGCGTAAAAAGTCGCAAACAGTCTAAGATTACAATTTAAAACAATGTTTGAAAGAAAACTAACCAAAGAAAAGGTGTAATATTTAAGATTTCGTTTCTACAAAGGGTATAGAAACGAAATATATACAGATAATGATATAACATGACATAAAGCCAACAAACTACAAGAACAACGTAAACATAGCCTAATAAAATGACTACATTTCTGACACACCAAGTGGACGACTCGACATAACGTTACCAACATTAAGTCGAGTTAATTCATACTACACTAGTACACGTATGATCAATGCAATTTGTTTGTGAGAGGCTTCATGCATGATTGAGAGAGAGAGAGAGAGAGAGAGAGAGAGAGAGAGAGAGAGAGAGAGAGAGAGAGAGAGAGAGAGAGAGAGAGAGAGAGAGAGAGAGCGAGAGAGAGAGAGAGAGAGAGAGAGAGAGAGAGAGAGAGAGAGAGAGAGAGAGAGAGAGAGAGAGAGAGAGAGAGAGAGAGAGAAAGAAAGAAACCACTTCATGGACAGGAAATTCAGAAATAAAGTAATTTCCTTATTTGCAGCAGTCATAGTAATCAAATGCATCAGCAACCAGGACCCACATAGGCTCATACCCTGCCAGGAGAAAGAACCTCTAACATACATGGCACATGAGAAGATTAAAGGGTAACAGATAATCTCGGGGGGGGGGGGTTCTCCATTTTTAGATTTTCCAAGACATCTTGAACAGAAGCAGAAATGATAAGGCAAAGTGGCGGCCGGCCAATAGTGGGCGCTAGAGCGCCTAGAAATAAAATAAACATGTTTAAAATGAATAACATTTACTCATTTTAAGTATGTTTGTGTTTCCAATGCACAATATAACGTTAATATATCAAATATAAATAATAGTCTTTCATTCACAGGAAGTCACTAGTAACTACCTCTCAGGCCGGGGCGAGACATATCGCACAGAGCAGGGCGTGCACTGGTTTCATCGCTGTATCCTCGCAGCCAATCAAATAGGTCAACGCACGTAACGCACTGTGCGTTGAAATATGATGTAATATGATGGAAGCCGGGCGCGTTTTCAAGCGATCTATATCATCTACTAAGCAAGCAGCGTCTATACTTTCCATAGCCGCATTTCTCGGAGACGCTCTAGCCGCATTTCTCGGAGACGCTCTCTGATTGGCCGACGCCAGATTCTACACTGGTTAGGCTTAGTTACTCTTCGAAGTTGGTTAAGGTTAGAGTTTGTCTTAGAGCATGACGGCAAGTTCTTTCGACGGTTAAGCTTAGGCACTCTTTCAAAGTTGGTTAAGGTTAGAGTTTGTCTTAGAGCAGGGCGATAGAACGCCAGGTAGTTTGCAGGTTGTTCGATGCGGAAATGGGCAAAGACACAGCTCATCACAGTACTTGTGTTGTGGTGCCTCACCTGGCTAACAAGAAGCTATTTGGCTAGCTGGATGCAGTCTGGACTGGCTAGCTGGATGCAGTCTGGACAGTGGATATACATCAACAGTCTGGGACTGTGGGACAGTGGACATATACACTTTATCAAGCCCTCCTGGACCACGTTTCAACTAAACAAAGTGAGTTAATGCGCTCTCTCTCTCTCTCTCTCTCTCTCTCTCTCTCGCTCTCTCTCTCTCTCTCTCGCTCTCTCTCGCTCTCTCTCGCTCTCTCTCGCTCTCTCACTCTCTCTCGCTCTCTCTCGCTCTCTCACTCTCTCGCTCTCTCTCTCTCTCGCCACAGCGTGTTGTTGTTGAACTATAACATTTAATTTCGCCGCAGGTGACGCATAATGGATGAATGAATGAATGGTAACTTGTTTAAAATGACAAGATATATATATGTGTTCATTATTGGATTGATCATATGTGTACTAGTGTAGTATGAATGAACTCGACTTAACGTTGGAAACGGGGTAACGTTATGAGTCAGTATTCGCTTGGTCAGCTGTCCGCTTGCCCCCCCCGCCCCATTCACCCTTCCTCGCCCACCCAAATGTAGTTCACACCGGCCGCCACTGACTGTGAATAACATAAATAAATGTAAGATGAGAGAATCACCACAACCCCCATTCACGTTCAGGGGTACACACAGTTGAACTGATGGTGCAAACGTTGAATTCCAAACGCTCACATCACCGGCCCCGAGTTCCTTGAGCTCTGCGGACCTGACTAGACCCAGTTGAAGGTGCAGGTCGTAGTCAAGGTTACTTAAAATGTTTACGTATTCGACCGAGATTACTGTACCTGCTGAGAAATGTACAGTAATCAAAAACCTAATCCACTAGATTGCGGCAATTAGTGTTGTGGTCAGATTATTTTCCCACTAATAATAGAATACGAAGCGAAATCAGACAGTTTATTTGTATTCTTCTACGTCGACTGTAATCGATGTTGAAAACAACATTGCCTTCATCGAACGAAACCATGATATTTCAAACTATATAAAATTATATTTAGGTCTTTAATCTCACAATGAAAATGTATTTTTACTTCGTTGAACATGTTGGTTTAGTAATCGTTTTTATTTAATAAACAATACAGGATATCGGGACCACACACACACACACAGACTACACACAGACTACAATCACACATTTTGAAGTTCATTGATATGGTAAACTTTAAAACTCTGCAAGTTATGTACAAAGCAAGAAGTAATCAATTACCGGTAAATGTAATAAGCAAATTTCTGGATAAAGAGGGGGGATACAACCTCAGAGGACCATTGAACTTCAAAAAACCTGTGATGAAAACCAACCTGCAAGTAATGTGTATCTCCTCTTACGGAGCCACCCTGTGGAATGGGCTAGACACCAAGTGATCATAGTTAAAGGTGTGCATGGAAGTCTCTGAAAATAATATAGCACAAGATAAAACAATAAGGAAAAGGAAATCACACAATTCAGATATGTGACATTACAAAATCACACAATTCAGAGTTGTGGCATTGTACTCAGTAGGGATATCCTCTTTCATTGGTCTATGTTGACCACTCCCCCGATCCTTAGACCACACCCCCTTAGGCCACACCCCCTTTGTGTATCTCTTGAACCGTTTGTCGTAGAGACTTGCGGATTGTGTCATTGTACTCAGTAGGGATATCCTCTTTCATTGGTCTATGTTGACCACGCCCCCTTGGTTCGGCCCCTCCTCCTTATCATTAGGCCCTGCCCCCTTTTTGTATCTTTTGAACCGTTTGTCGTAGAGACTTGCGGGTTGTGGCATTGTACTCAGTAGGCATGTCCTCTTTCATTGGTCTATGCTCTATGTTGACCATGCCCATAGTTTGGTTCCTCCCCCTTTGTGTATCTTTTGAACCGTTTGTCGTAGAGACTTGCGGGTTGTGTCATTGTACTCAGTAGGGATATCCTCTTTCATTGGTCTATATTGACCATGTCAATAGGCCGCCCCCCCTTTTTGTATCTTTTGAACTGTTTGTCGTAGAGACTTGCGGGTTGTGCCATTGTACTCAGTAGGGATATCCTCTTTCATTGGTCTATGTTGACCACTCCCCTGATCCTTAGGCCGTGCCTCCTTTTTATATCTTTTGACCAGTTTGTCATAGAGACTCGCGAGAGACCCTGCTGGCCGGCGGTGCACAGGCATCACCCACACTTTCACAATTTCCCCCGCGCTGAATTGTCTAGTTATTATTTATTCCGCCGATTTTTGTCCAGTAACTCCTGCCAGAGCTTTCCCAACACACACAAGTGTAAGGTATCAAAACGACCGGCTTTGTCCAACTCGAGTTGCTATTACTTTTTGGAAAGTTTCACTGCACCGTTTGGCTACAAATCGACTTTAAACGGGACATTTTGGTCCTTAAGGAATGAATGGCAGAACATTCTAGAACATTTGTGATGTCACAGTATGACGTCATAATAGACCATTTGTGATGTCACAGTATGATGTCATAATAGAACATTCTAGAACATTTGTGATGTCACAGTATTCTAGAACATTTGTGATTTCACCGTATGATGTCATAACCAAACATTCTAGAACATTTGTGTATCTATATTCTCAACAATTCTCTCAGAACATTCATTATGCATCTTGACTTCGCTGTGGAAGAGAAATAAACCATTTGGATATCTTTGTTTTACACTGGAGCGGCTGTGGACATAATTTTTCTTTATCAACAAACGTACTACTCACGAGTAAGCAACTTTAACCAGTGGTGTGGAACGTCGGCCCTCATAATCAGTGATACTAACGTATCAGTGAACGTCAGCCTCAACTTTGCAAATGGCACCCCTGTCATCTAGACTCCCCCAGGAGCTCTGGGTCCACATCTTTGGATATCTGTCAAAGGCAGACAGGTTAAACATCAGTACCTGCTGCAAGTATTTCAAGAAGCTCGTTGACCACGGACCTTTTTGGAAAGACTATACAGTGGCGCTGCATTTCAGAAAAGGAAACACTTACCTGTACAATCCCCAGTTCTGGGCCATTCTTGGCCGCAGGAGAATCCAAAGTGTTCGTATTGTCGTGCAGCTGTATGTCAGAGAGAAAGCCTGGGAGCCGCTCCTGTCGCTTCCAGATCTCACCACACTGTTCCTGGATAACGTCTACAACAAGGACCTCTTCATCTTCTTAAAGAAATTCCCTAACTTAAAGCGCTTGGCTGTCACAGGGAGGCAAGATGTCAAGATGAACTTTGATTCCAGTATGTCTCTACCTCAACAACTGACTCACTTGAGTTTGTGTGGCGGTTGCTTCCTCGATGAGACAAACGTGATCAGCGCCATCTCGCAGTTGACTAATCTGACATCTCTTGCGTATCATCCGGATGCAGAAAACTACATCCCGGTTGAGACGTTTCACTCCACGATCGCCCGCCTCCCCAAGCTGAAGCACCTTTCCTGGTTAACGCACCCCGCGTATTCGGCTGTGAGCCAGGGAGGAGAGAATGGCTTCCAGCTCGACGGTCTGGCCTTATCCAGCTTGGAGCTTAATATCTACGATGGCTATTCACTGTCAAAAGACACAATGAGGAGCCTGCCCGGCCTTCAGAGTCTCACTCTGTTCTACAAGTATCGTGCGCACAGCTACGGGCTGTGTCACCTGAAAACATGGCTGAGCGACCTCAGTCGTCTGTCGACCCTTGTCATTGTCGGCGGCCCCGCACTTGATTGGTATGCAGACTCCATCCCGGCCACGGTGACCCGTCTGACCCTGGTGCGTATGGAACACCTGCTGGAGGACTTTGCGGTCGTGGTGAAGCGGGTCCCGGGCCTCCTCCACCTTCACTTGGACCCGCCGTGGCGGGTCTGCACGTTTGGGTACGCAGATCAGATCACGCAGATCCTCCAGTTGGTCCCTCAACTCAGGAGCCTCACGATCCGCCACGAGGCCGTCCTGGAGAAAGACTTTCTCTGTCTTCAGTCGTTGCCACACCTGGAGCGCTTGGAGTTCCTGCACGTTTGCCCCAAAGAGTTACCTCGCAAGCTGATCCGCAAGCTGCACGCTCTGACGAACAACAGGATCCACATTGTCACCTCGGCGTGCAAGAGCGACCCCTTGGCGTGCTCTTGTACTGACCGCAGACGGCACGGAGTCTTTTTGTCAGCTTAGCATTGTATTGTAGCATTGTATATTGTAAGAACACCATGCTGGGCAAAGCCATAAAAAAATTCAATAATTTTTTTGTATCTTATGTTGTGGGACTTGTAGAGCACTTTGGTAAACTTTGTTGTTTTTAAATGTGCTCTATAAATAAAGTGGATTGGATTAATTAATTAAGTAGCCCCTTTCGTGACTGTGCCAACAAGGTTTCACTCGGCTGCGCTGCCTAGGTGCAGTGGGGCTGCTCTCACAGCCAACGACATGACATTACATAATTATGTTGCAACCTTCGTCTATCAAGCAAACAATTATATTATATTTAATTTATAATTTATACTTATATCAGACAATGCACCTACAAAAGCAGATGATTACAATTAAATTAGCCAACTTGGTAACACATTAGTCATAGCAGCATAGGCATAGCCTTATTGATGTTTTGTGTGGCGTCGCCGTCGTGTACAACGATACTTACGTTTTTTAGGTGATTTGACAAAGTTGTTGTAGAGTTGTGATATGCCATTTTCTTCTGGCATATCTGGCACTCGGCTTTTTGGGCATTGTCTTTGCATATTTTAAAGTGTAACCACACGTCTGATGACTTCTTCGTCGACATGTCTGCTGCACATGTCCTTGTTGTTTTCAACACAGATAATCTCCACGTGCTTGTTGTAGAGAGGTGGAGTCAAGGCGCCACTTACTTTCGTTTCATTGGAATGGAGGCGCAAGATTTTGGAGGCAAATTATTATAATTTTTTTTACTTCAATTTTGTTTTATGTTCGAAGCTTGTGCCATCGAACGAAGCTTCGAAGCTTCAAAGTATTTAAGACAGCCCTAGTGCACGGACAACCCTAAAACAGATGTGTATATCAGTGGTGGGAGTCAAACTCTGGAATTCTCTTTATAATGAGTTGAAGTACTGTACAAATATTTTCCAACTAAAAAATACTTTTAAAGACAGAACAATGACGAGCAGGTATACATTTATCTGTATATGATTTTTTTGTCGTAGAGACTTGCGGGTTGTGCCATTGTACTCAGTAGGGATATCCTCTTTCATTGGTCTATGTTGACCACTCCCCTGATCCCCCTTTTTATATCTTTTGACCTGTTTGTCATAGAGACTCGCAAGAGACCCTGCTGGCCGGCGGTGCACAGGCGTCACCCACACTTTCACAATTTCCTCCGCACGGAATTGTCTAGTTATTATTTATTCCGCCGATTTTTGTCCAGTAACTCCTGCCAGAGCTTTCACAACACACACAAGTGTAAGGTATCAAAACGACCGGCTTGGTCCAACTCGAGTTGCTATTACTTTTTGGAAAGTTGTTTGGCTACAAATCGACTTTAAACAGGACATTTTGGTCCATAAGGAATGAATGGCAGAACATTCTAGAACATTTGTGATGTCACAGTATGATATCATAATAGACCATTTGTGATGTCACAGTATGATGTCATAATAGAACATTCTAGAACATTTGTGATGTCACAGTATTCTAGAACATTTGTGATGTCACCGTATGATGTCATAACCAAACATTCTAGAACATTTGTAGTTCCACTTAAATGGAACATTGGCAAATGGCAGTAGAGTATCACTCCACACTTAGTGGAAATAGGCACAGAGGCCAACAATAGAATACTCACTCAAATAGGTAAGTGGCACAGAGGCCAACAATATATATATATTAACACACAGTACTTGGTCCACACAAAGTGGTAAATAAGCACAGTATCGTTCCACAACAGTGGCAAACAACAGCAACCTCACTCCACTCTGGTCACTGGCAAATGACAGAATGAGGCGCCAGGATGTGTGTGTCCTGTCAGCTTGTATGCTTTCTACAACGGAGTTCGGCGATTCATTTCTGGTCATGTGACATGTACGCCCAATCGTGGGACCGCAAGTGTCTACACTGGTTAAGCTTAGGCGCTCTTTCGAAGTTGGTTATGGTTAGAGTTTGTCTTAGAGCATGGCAATAGATTATTTCGACGGTTAAGTTTAGGCACTCTTTCGAAGTTGGTTAAGGTTAGAGTTTGTCTTAGAGCATGGCGATAGAACGCCAGGTGCTTTGCAGGCTGTTCGACGCAGAAATGGGCAAGTGGCCAATCAGATTCGCAAATCGCCGAACTCCGTTGTAGAAAGCATGGACGCGTCCTGTCAGGCTTTATCCACCCGCCCCTCGAGGCTGCTGCCGTCAGCTGCCACTCATCAGGCAATCAGCACTCTTCAGTGTAGGGACGGGCGGCACCTGACAAAGAAAGAAAGGAACAGGCATTAATACCATGACACACACCACATACAATTAACACATATGATATTACATATACTAACCTGATGTTTACATGGTGTTACAAATATGGCAATAATGATAATGAACAACCCACGTACGTGACACCTGGAATGAAGAAATTCTGATATACAGTATATGCCGATTTATCAAGACATGCATGTCTTTTTTTTTTTTGATCAAATTTTTTTTTATTATTAATTACATGAAACAGGACAACACAATAACCACAGTAACAAAAAACATAACTTCACAGGAGAATAACAAACAATAATAATACAGAATAATAAATTATAAGACAAAAAGAAAAAGAAACAGCGTCCAACCTATCAAATATAGGTGGCTACTTCAATAACAAAAAGGGGTCTTCAAGACATGGCAACCTTTCCCCACCTTTACAAAGTGGAGTGACTTAAAAGATTGTTTATGAGAGTGTTGTCGCAGATTTACTGTAGATAGCCTAGGTCCCTTACACATGTTCAAGACTGCCAAACTCGCAGACGGTAAAGTGTAAGAAGAAAGAAATTCCTCTTCCAAGTTGGTTGACAGGTCAATCAGTCTGCCAATATTAGTCCCTTGGGGAGATGGCATGTGAATTGACATATAGCGCAGAATAGCTAAATACCAACCCCCCCTAAAATCCCCCCAGCCAAAGTTAAGAAGGACAAGACAAAAACCAAGACAGACAAGACATTTCCTCCTCCCCCTCCCCAGAGACCGCCGGACCCCCCCGATCAAGCGCCCCAACCCCGCTCAGCCGCACACGGCGGTCTTTACCTTCTCAGCTGCTGCGAACCACAGGTCAATGCCAGCCTGCCCTACCCCAATCACCCGAGCCGTGGATATCTCAAGATAAATCACATCCAATAGAGTTAGGGACCAGTTGATCATTGTCAGCTTCTCAGGCTCCTTCCATCTCATTGCTATAAGCTTCTTCGCTGCTGTGACGCCCGCTAGGACAACCCTTTTCAGTTGTACGGACGCGGGTAGTGTCGTTATATCGTTCAGGAGTAGCGTAACAGCTGTGAATGGGATAGTTAAGCCACACAGATCTGAAAGTTTGTCCGTTATTGACCTCCAGAAACGGGCCACTGGTGGGCAATCCCAATACATATGCATATAAGTGCCAGTGGCCTTTTGAGAGCACAAAGTACACCGAGAGTCGGTTATCAGTCCCATAGCAAATAGCTTCCTAGGTGTAAGATAGGTCCTATGAATATAATTAAAATTAATTTGCTGGTGATTGGGGTTGCGGGAAGATAATGCCACATTTGCCCAAACATCATCCCAGTCAAACTCGGGGTCCAACTCCGGGATATCCACACGCCAGATTGTATCCAATGATAAATTTTTATACGTGGATTGAATTAAGAGCGTATAAAAGTCTGAGACAAACCCTCTGGATGTCGTTCTGTCCACTATGAGCCTGAGGAAGGGGTGTGGTTGCAAAGCTTGAGCCCACGGTACGCCATGCGCCCTCAGTGCTGACCTTAGTTGAAGGTAAAGAAAGAAGGACTCGCCGGGAAGATCATAAAATTCTCTTAAGTCCTGAAACGCACGGAGGCCGTTCTTATCATAAATATCCTCCAGAGTATGCACTCCCCTCCTTTGCCATTGAGGAATATTAACCGGCTTGTGTCCAACAAGTAATTGCTGGTTATTAAAAATTGGAGAGTCCAGGTGCCAAGGGCATTTAACCCCACACGACCTCTGTACATTACGCCACGTTTGGATCACGTGAGTTATGATCGGTCCATACCTCAGCCGGCATTTCGCAATAGAGACAGTGGAGTACACTACATCCTGCAATCTTAGCGGAGACACCGCCGCCGCTTCTAAGGAGCGCCACGATACAGCCTCTACAGGGTCTAGCCAGCACATCAGAGGTCTCAGTGAAAAGGACCAGAAATAAAGTTTAAAATCAGGGATTGCGAGGCCCCCATCTTGTTTCCTACGTTGAGTAGTAGCCCTTTTGATTCTCGGGCGTTTGTTATTCCAGACAAACTTAGATACCATCGATTGTACCTTGCGCCAGTGGTCTATTGGAGGGGGCAGGGGGAGCATTGAGCTAATAAAATTTATCCTAGGCAGGATGTTCATTTTGATTATGGAAGCCCGGGCTTGTAAGGAGTTAGGAAGGGACGACCACCTGTCTAGATCCTGGCGTATTTTATCATAAGTACCCGTGAAGTTGTACTTAGTAGTTTGGTTCAGCGTGGGGAATATCTCTATGCCCAGGTATTTAAAATGTTCTACTATGGGGATATCAGCTGGTAGTCGTACCGCCTTGGCCAGTTCATTAAGAGGTAGGCAGGCTGATTTGTTCCAGTTAATCTTAAAACCTGACAATTTACCAAAGTCGTCGATTATCCTCAATAATTTTGTGGCCGACCGGGAGGGGTCGTCCATGAAAATCAGCAGGTCATCCGCATAGAGAGCAATTTTGTGTGGAGTATTGTTGACCATTATGGGGACGATGTCCTCCGATTGCCTAATAAATTGAGCCAAAGGTTCGAGGGAAAGCGCGAACAGTCCCGGGCTCAGAGGGCAACCCTGTCTAGAAGATCTGGAGACTGGAAAGAGTGTGGAACAGTTTTTGCCTGTCAGTATCATCGCAGACGGCGAGGCATACAGGACTTTAATCATATGAATAAAACTCTTTCCAAGACCCATGACCTCAAGTACCTTCCACAGGTATGACCACTCAAGTCTGTCAAACGCCTTCATGGCATCCAAAGACAGAACTGTGGATGGAGTTGTATTGTCTTTACTGTTATCGATTACATGCAACAGCCTCCTAAGATTATCTGCAGCCAGACGCCCCGGGATAAAACCAGTTTGATCGCAGTGTACCAATACAGACATAAATCTCTGCAGGCGACGGGCCAGCACCTTGGCAAACACCTTTAAATCGGCCCCGAGAAGACTCAAGGGTCTATAGCTACCACAATCATTGGGATCTTTGTCCTTTTTGAGAAGTAAAGAAATCAACGCCATATTGACATCTCTTGAGAACTCCCCTTGTTCGATAGCGTAATTGATCATATCGAGCATCAATGGACCCAGTTGGTCCCAGAAAGCTAAATACACTTCGGGTGGAATACCATCCCAGCCTGGCGCCTTACCCCTCTGCATTTCAACAATAGTCTCCCTCAATTCTACGAGAGTAATCGGTCTCCCCAGTTCCTTGGCCTCTTCCTCAGAAATGTGGGGTATCTCAAGCCCGCCAATGAACGATTCAAATCTAGAGTCATCCAGATTACCCTCTGAGCTATATAACTGTGAGTAAAACTCTTTAAAAGTGTCATTGATCTTTTTCGAATCAGTAGTGACTGCACCCTGGCTCGTCCTAATCGAGGGGATATCTGAGAAATGATCATTTGAGCGTATTTTCATTGCCAATAGATGGCTAGGTCTGGAGCCGTGAAAATAGTAATTTTGTCTTGTCCTATGTATTAAGAACTCAGACTGTTGTTTAAGTATGGAGTTTATTTCTTTTTTGACTATCTTACGTTGTGTGTTTAGTCGTTCATTATAGTCAGATTGCAAGGATGCGTATAGGTCCGCATATAATGATTCCAGTCCTTCTAGCTTTTTTGACCGGGATTTTCGCAAATTGGAGGCAAATAGTGTGACATGACCCCTGATGAATCCTTTCAATGCGTTCCACAGGACCCTAGGGTCTTCTACCGTGCCAACGTTGATCTGCAAAAATTCAGCTAGTTTACTCCTGAACTCAGAACAGAAGTCATCGTTCCTTAGCAAGGTCGAATTAAAACGCCATCTGGGAGCTCTTGCGGAGAGCCTGCCAAAGGTTGCCGTAAGGAAAATCCCCTTGTGGTCTGAGAGAGCCAAGGGAACCAATGAGACATCGAAACTATCAAACATATTAGGGGACGCGAATGCATAGTCAATTCGAGAGAAGCTTTTGTGTCTGGCTGACAGGTGAGAGTAATCTCTGAGGGTGGGGTTGCATAAGCGCCAGAGGTCTGTGAGCCCCGTGTCTTTGGCCCACATCCTGAGGGCCTTAGAGGCCCGTTTCTGGTCGCTCGTTTCAGAGGGCCCGGACCTATCCATCTCCGCATCCCAGCACGCATTAAAATCGCCACCCACAATGAGAGCGTATCCATTAAGTTCCAACATATTCTTCGTGATTGTATTATAGAACGCTGAATCAAATGTGTTAGGAGCATACAATGCTATTATAGCCATCTTCCTATGCAAGAATTCAACTTTTGCTATAGTAATCCTTCCCTCCGTGTCCGACCATACATCCAAGATTTTGATATCAAGGTTACGTCTTGTAACTATGACTACTCCTTTCGTCTTATCATCGGCTGAGGATGAGGAGATAACGTGATATTGCCGATTTGCCAGTCTTGACACGTCACCTACCATTAAATGCGTCTCACTAAGGAGAGCAAGGTCAATATTTCTCCTCTTCAATAGCCAAAGGACACTGGCACGCTTGTGTGGGGCGTTAAGCCCTCCTGCGTTCCAAATTAAAATATTCAATTTAGCCATGGTCGAGCTTGTATAAGTGCGTAGAGAACATACCCGTGCAGCCAGGCTGAGTACAGAGGTGCCGATCCCGGCGGGCCCGGACGGTCAATCCCAGGAGTTCAGAGGAGGAACACTTATACATATATAAGACAACAGTACATAGAACACATAAAAATACCACCCCAGCTACAGCCCCCCCTCCTTCTACTCTACACCCTAACCCACCCGTCCTACTATAAGTTCCTCTATACCCACTCTCCAATCCCCACCCTATGCCCCATCCACTGAGGATGGTCATCTTCCTATCACTTCCCACTAGAGACATGGATCAATAAGACGCTTCCCACTCCCACCCCCCTCTAGATAAACCCCTGAGTAAACCCCCACTAGTCCAATAAACACAAATAATAATAAAATAAAATTCAATAAAGATATCGGTCGAAACCCACCTGAGCCCTGGCCCCAACATGAGACAACCATAATGGTAAAAATAGCCATTATTAAATAATAACTCCGCATCAACCTGCAGCCCTCTATTTCCGAATCTGCGCTTCAGCATCACATTGTTATAGCCCAAAAAGGTATAGGAAAATTCAAAACAAAATTAAATTAAAGCATCCCAGCCGATAGTCTAAGGCAGGTTCGGGTCACAGGTTAATTGTGCAAAATTGTGTGAACAGTGTCAATTAAACAATGACAAAAAAAAAAGGAGGAAGGGGAAAAAAAAAAAAGTTATGGTCAAAGTGCACCCCTTTAGCCGTCCCTCTGAACAGGCACAACGGCTGAATTGACCTAACCTATGTAAGAATAGAATTAAACACAATCATTCATTAATCAATCCGGGGATGGTAATAGGCAACACCTGACACCACCTGTCATCATACATTGTTTCAATAAAGATATCGGTCGGAGCAGTTAGTCCAAGGTAGGATCGAATCACAGTTAAATTGCTCATTCAAATGCCCTTAAAACAGCGACACTAATTATTATACAATTACTCAGCATCAACCCTGTAACCAACTACCCTGGAGTCTGCATATTAATGTCGCAACGTTATAGCATAAGTGGATCACGGAAAATTCAAAACACATTTAAGGCCGATTAGCAGTTAGTCCAAGGTAGGATCGGATCACAGTTAAATTGCTCATTCAATTGCCATTAAAACAGCGACAATAATTATTATATAATTACTCAGCATCAACCTGTAACCATCTACCCTGGAGTCTGCATATTAATGTATCAACGTTATAGCATAAGTGCCTCACGGAAAATTCAAAACAAAATTAAGGCGAGTCAGCAGTTAGTCCAAGGTAGAACCGGATCACATTTAAATCGCGCATATAGATGACATAAAAACTGCGACGATAGGAAAGAAAAAAGAAAGGAAAAGAGGGTAATGGCTAGAGTGCAAGCCATATAACCATATAGCCATGAAGTGCAAGCCATACCCGACCCAACCTGTTATCAAATATTGTATATGCATATTCAGCCGACCTTGGCATCTACTTTGGATCACCAAAGCTCAAAACAACCTGGATATAAAAATAAAAAGCATACCGGAAGTTAGTTAGGGACTCGGTCACTCTTGAACTGTGCAAACCAATGTCCCTTTGAACAGCAACAGCGACCAAAATACGTAACCATTAACGGGTCTCGAATGTCTCGGCGCAGACCATAGTCGAAGCCCGCTGGCTAGCCCGAGGCTAGCGCGTAAGCTAGTGACGAATCCGGATAGCACGTTAGCCTACTATGTACATTGTTCAGCTAGCTCGTTAGCTTCCAAAGAGGCGATACACAAGTACGACCATGAGGTCAGCTTTAGCAAGTAACAGAAGTCATTGGGAAGCCCCGCTAGTTGGATGGGCAGAGGACAGTTAGCATGTCTGGGCATGACAGCAAGTGTTTGTGAATAGTCGACCTAATCAATGTATATAGGCCCAAACCGCCAAGTCACTCACCCTCCATAGATATCAAGCAACAGACTCGGGTGTCTCCGCGAGATATTCCTTCGCTTTAGCCAACGACCAAAACAAACGCTGACCACCGACCTTCTCCAACACAGATAGTTTCGCGGGAGCGAATAACGTGGGCCTCAGGCCTAGTTTCCATAGCTTAGTCAGGACCACCTTGTACTCGGCTCTCTGAGCTTGAACCTCCGGTGTAAAGTCCTCAAAAATGGCCACTTTGTGATCGCCAAGCCTCAGAGTACCCCTTCTGGTACGAGCCGACCGCATGATGATTTCTCTCTGTTGGAGTCTGTTCAGCTTGACTATGATGGGCCTCGGTTCTTTGTTCACGCCGGGAGAAAACCTGCCCGCTCTGTAGGCCGACTCACAGATAGGAGGCGAGGGGAGGACGTCCGTCCCTAGTATCTTCTGCAGCAGTTCGGGCATGGTCTCAGAGAGACGGCCTTCACCGCTGGTCTCCGGTACTCCAACAATCCTGACGTTGTGGCGTCTATCCCGGGACTGCATCTCCTCCATCGCCGACTGTAGTTTGTTGACTTCAGCCTGCCTAGCCAGCAGGGCGGATTCAAGACCCGCCATCTTCTCACACTGTGATGATACCTCCGTCGTTAGCATGGCTAGTTCGTTAGCATTAGCCGAAGAGGCAGCGTGTATCGTCTCCATCTTGTCTGTCAGCGGGACTACCGCCAGCCGTATTTCTTCTGATATCTCACGACGGAGGCTGATACAGAAATCCGCCAACACTTTCTTCTGTGCTTCAGCGATGCGTGCCTCAGAGTCTGCGTGTACTCTCTTCTGTGCTTCAGCGATGCGTGTCTCAGAGTCTGCGTGTAGCTTGGTCATGACCAAGAGCACAGCTTCGCTTAACTCCCCGACAGCGGGAGACGGTCCGGCCATGCTCGGCGGCGCCGGTGTCGTGCCTAATTCTTTCATGGCTCTGGTTTCCACCCCCGCCATCGTAGAAAGTCGAAAAAAGTTGATGAATGTATACTAAACACGACGACCTAGCAAACAGATAAAAAAACAAATAAAAATAAAATAAAGACTAATGGGGAGAAACGTATATTCAGCACGGTAGAAGGGAGCTCATGTGAAACACGTCTACTCCATGATCGCTCAGCTCCGCCCCCTCGACATGCATGTCTTTTATGGTGTAGGAGGAAACCAGAGTACCAGGAGGAAACCCACACAAACACGGGGAGAACATGCAGAGAGAGATTCTCTTCCTCATCTCTCTCTATATTTCTGTGTATGCAGTATCCCTGTACACTATCAGCACACCTGTGCAGTTAATATGTCAATTGAAAAATTTATCACACTGGCATTGTGTATTCAACTATGTCAATATCTGTATATACTGTATGTTGGTATGTAAATCTCTTAATTTTTACTATATTACATACATTACATAATAGTTTTTTTCCCTCACTTATTTACCTTTTTACATTCTCTTCCGACCAAGCTCACAGTGCTGCTGACCATGTGATTGACCTATGACATATCCCTTGGACAGCAAGGGCGGGCCTTGAAGTCTGTCTTTCTCTCTCTCAATCTGCCTTTCACTCTCAATCTGCCTCTCTCTCTCTCTCTCTCTCTCTCTCTCTCTCTCTCTCTCTCTCTCTCTCTCGCTCTCTCTCTCCTCTCTCTCTCTCTCTCTCTCTCTCTCGTTCTCTCTCTCTCGTCTCTCTCTCTCTCTCTCTCTCTCTCTCTCTCTCTCTCTCTCTCTCTCTCTCTCTCTCTCTCTCTCTCTCTCTCTCTCTCTCTCTCTCTCTCTCTCTCTTTCTCTCTCCTTCCCAATAATTAACACTCATACTACGGCAGGTGAAAGAAGAATCCCTCAGAAGAACAGACCATGCAACGAAACAAAAATCTTTTTTAATTCAGTTTTTACATGGTAGTCATTTTACGTTTATATGTGGGGGGACGGGTAGGACCGTGGGTCCATGCCATGGTAAACCCGGCCCAGCCAAATCCATAAAGTGCTGGTTCATTAGTGTGACTTCTAACAGCCTCCTACACTGAGAGAAAACCCCCACAAGTATTATGTAACACTGACTGCAAAATTACCTTGGTCTGGTGTTCAATCAAAAGATGTCAAGACAAACAAAGGAGAAAATGAGAGGTGATTCCATAACTACCTGAATCCCTTTTTTATTTTCACTCATATTTGCTCATTATCTATACGCTAGTTTTGCAAGCATGCCTGGATTATGGCACTAGGGGGCCACTGGGCTAGAAAGTGCTATGCCCCTCCCCTCTATCCCGGACGGACATAACTACGGAGTTCAAGGGCATGTTATAATGTACAGTTTCTACGTCAAATGTATATACACTTTTTTCTGGACACTTTTTGTATCACAAACAGTACTGTGTTTGCAAATCTGGTATGTCATAAATGTATAGATGTAGCAGTACTGTCTATCTGTATGTCCTGTGTGTCATAATATGACATATGTTATGATGAATTGAAAATGGGGGACCCTGATGTAAACAAGACGAAAGTCTTTCTCTGGTCTGCATCCCCTTAACAATTGTATGTATTGAGCTGTACTGTACTGTACCCATTCTGCAATCTGTTAATAAAGTTTTCAATCAATCAATTCAATCAATCAATCAATACAAATCTGTATGGCCTTTTTGTAAAGTACATCTGATAAAATTGGGACCCCTGTATGTTGGGGCCCCTTTCTATTAAAATCACGCTGGCATGGGGACATATTCTAACTGAAACTAGTGAAATGATACAATTAACATACACATGAATCCTGCCCCGGGGCCTTCTGCTGGTACGCCTGGTCGGTAATCCAGGCCTGAGGGGCCACGTCCAAATCACGTAGCTAATCTGAGGTCATTTCACTTCTATAATTTGTTGCATCAGAGGAGCCACTGGATTCCAGCGTGGCCGTCAAGCAAATACAAGTGATGATGAAAACAAGCCATTCACCAAGTTGGATCCAGGAAAGTGCCATTATCCTCCTTTTGTAAAAACAACTTGTGCTTCTTTCGTGTTCAGGGGGGATGTCCGCATCCACGGAATCAACGTTTCCTGTGCCGCCGAATGGGCAGAACGAGCCGCCCCGCCTGGAAGAGTTGAAGAGTTGGTTTCAATAGGCTTTTATCGTCACATGGTCAGAATGCTACCCTAGCTTACCTATGCTAACCTATTAAATGCATTCATGGGCCTTTCCCACCCAGCTGAGGGGAAAATCCGTGAGAAACACTCCACTTAATCCATTTCCGTTTTCAGTGCATCCACAGTGCAGTCCTGTTAAAGAATCCTCTCCTTCTCTTCACCAAATTCTAACAAACGCTGCGCCACCAGTAGCCATGTCTGTTGTTATTCCATAATTTATTAATTTGTTGTTCAATAACCACAAAATGCCCCAAAAGACAGTCGTATTAAAGTTGATAAATCTAGTAATCTATGCATGAAAAATATTTTTTTTATCCCCCAGGGAATCTCTAACTGTAGGACGTGTAGGTACAACAACATTATGCTAGCAAGGCAGTTTTACGTTTATATGTGAAGTATTTGCACGTCTTTAAGTTTGGTAAAGAGGGAGGAGGGGGCACTTTGCCTCCTTGCAGCCCTCTAGTGATCAGAAAAAAATTATTGCAGCAGTTTAAATCACGAACCACCAAATCCCAAATATCACCTTATTACCATGGCTACATATGGGGGCCCTATTTCCGAGGAAACAGGTCAAAAGCAGAGACATTAAATGCCCAATTCATTACGTACAGCTCTGTTCAAAAGTGGTGCACAGTAAAATAATTAGGGTTTAGTTTCAGACATAAATGGAATTAAAGGTTTATTTACACAAGTCTGAACAGCTAGATTATCCAAACCACAGTCACAGGTTCGTAACAAAACATAAACAAACAAAACATAAACAAGCCGTGTCTAACAATTTCATTTCCTTTAAAACCCCTCATTGACGCTCTCAAGGAGAATGTTGTCATAGAAAGGGAGGAACGTTAGACTTTGACTCTGTTTGGGTTCAGTTCACCCTCAATTCAATCAATTCAATAGGGTTGAAATTTTTGCACAAGAGGGCTGTCCTGTCCAATCTGTTAAGCAATAATTTGTCGAATGTCTGTATGTATGTATTTATGTATGTATGTATGTATGTATGTATGTATGTATGTTATATATAGTCTAATGTCTGTATGTATGTATGTATGTATGTATGTATGTATGTATGTATGTATGTATGTATGTATGTATGTATGTATGTATGTATGTATGTATGTATGTATGTATGTATGTATGTATGTATGTATGTATGTATGTATGTATGTATGTATGTATGTTGTCTATTATATGTTTCTGATTCTGTATTGAGATTGAATGCTCTATTATATGCAAAGGAATCATCGTCTTTTTCATTTTGAGTGACTCCATTTCAGTCTTGAATGAAGCTTTAATTTCAGTGTTATTGCCATCATGTCCACAGCCACAAGAGGGAGCCAGAGAGCCACAGTAGAGTTTGTAACGAAGTTGACAGACCGTGACGTTACATCTCTGGCCAGAAAAAAGTCATGTTACACGTCCGTCACGTCTTCAAAACGACGTCTCAAGATCGTCCTCAGAGATGCCTTAACATGTTACTTCATGTTATCTCTTCAGTGTGAAGGAAAACAACAACTTCAAAAACTCTAATCTATTGTCTTGAGAGGTTGAAACAATCTACCGCCAGGGCTGTCTTGGGGCAGGATTGGGGTTCGGGTAGATAGGTGCCGAGGTGGGGTTAGGGTTCCCGTAAGGCGAGGAATGGTAGGGAGCCATGACGATCGGCTGCGGGGGTACGTTGGAGGAGGAGGAGGCAGAGGAGGGGGTGGGGAGGTGGACGTACACGGGGGCGGAGGGGGCCGTTGGGGTCGCGACCCTCTGGAGGACCACATGGGGGTAGAGCTGGGACTCTGAGCGGTAGAGACCAGGGAGCGGGGTCTTCAATAGACTCTCCTGACTCCTGAGAGAGAGAGAGAGAGAGAGAGAGAGAGAGAGAGAGAGAGAGAGAGAGAGAGAGAGAGAGAGACAGAGAGAGAGAACGGGAGAGAAAGAGAGAGTGGGAGAGAGACAGAGAAAAAGAGAGAGAGGGAGAGGGGGGAGAGAAAAAGAGAGAGAGAGAGAGAGAGACAGACAGAGAGAGACAGACAGGGAGAGATGTGGAGAGAGAGAGAAAGAGAGGGTGGGAGAGAGAAAGAGAGAGACAGAGAGAGAGAGAGGGAGAGAAAGAGAGAGATAGAGAGAGTGGGGGAGGAGGATGAGAGAAAGGAAGAGAGAGAGAGAAAGAGGGGGTGGGAGAAGGACACAGAGAGAGAGAGAGAGAGAGAGAGAGAGAGAGAGAGAGAGAGAGAGAGAGAGAGAGAGAGAGAGAGAGAGAGAGAGAGAGAGAGAGAAATGTTATTGAGATATCCTGAAAGTCAAGTCGCCAGTCAGTCAACTTTATTTATAGAGCACTTTAAACGCAAGCATTGACCCAAAGTCCTTTGTTTACAGGAAGGAGACAATGTGAGACAGACAAAGCATGCAACAAGGACAACAGAGGCGACGGGGGTGAATAGAATAGACCAATACGAAAATAAATATTCCTGTCATCTTTTCTACACACACACACTATAGTGACGTACCACAGGAATACTGTAGTGATCCACCATAGTATTTCCGTCATGGAATACTATAGATAATTACGGTGAATCACTATTAGTATTCCTATAAAAAGAGTAATGCTAGTTTTACTGCAGTTAATTTACATATTCATTGGGAGCATCTTGTGTGTTCTATTTTTGAAGCGTCCACTAACACCACCAGCAGCAGCAGTGTGCCCACAGCGTATATATGAGCTGGGCGTGAGGTGGAATGTGTTTTATATCAGACACATTCTTATCAGAATTACGGGAGGTGATTTGACCACGGCAAGCTATCAGCTGACCCCACGCAAGGCATGTCTTGCCAGAACCTGCTATGACCGGCTAGCGGGTTATCAGGTCAATGTACGCCTGTAGCTCCATTATGCAAGGAGCTGTAAAGTGCATTGTAGTGTGTGGTAAATATGCTAAGCTAATTTCGAGTGCTCCCTGGGGTACCAGCCGCCTGTATTCGAATACCAACCGGCTCATGCTTCCGCGTTCGCGTTTTGCGCTCTGATTGGCCACTGCTGTTTCTGGTCGCACCAATCGTGTGACGGCAAGTTCTTTTGCCGGTTAAGCTTAGGCACTCTTTCGAAGTTGGTTAAGGTTAGAGTTTGTCTTAGAGCAGCGCGATAGAACGCCAGCCCTGATTCCAAACTCTAACCATAACCAACTTCGACAGAGTCGCCTAAGCTTAACCAGTGATAAACTAGGCGTTAGGTAGTTTGCTGCTGGTCGAGGCGGAAATGGGCGCGTCACGCGATTGGGATTTATGGTTTCACCTGCACAAGCCTCTCTGTCTCCCTCACACACCCCTGTGTCTGTCTCTAACCCTGTGTCTGTCTCTAACCCTGTGTCTGTCTCTCTAACCCTGTGTCTGTCTCTAACCTGTGTCTGTCTCTAACCTGTGTCTGTCTCTCTAACCCTGTGTCTGTCTCTAACCTGTGTCTGTCTCTAACCTGTGTCTGTCTCTAACCTGTGTCTGTCTCTAACCCTGTGTCTGTCTCTAACCCTGTGTCTGTCTCTAACCCTGTGTCTGTCTCTAACCCTGTGTCTGTCTCTAACCCTGTGTCTGTCTCTAACCCTGTGTCTGTCTCTAACCCTGTGTCTGTCTCTAACCCCGTGTCTGTCTCTAACCCTGTGTCTGTCTCTAACCTGTGTCTGTCTCTAACCTGTGTCTGTCTCTAACCCTGTGTCTGTCTCTAACCTGTGTCTGTCTCTAACCCTGTGTCTGTCTCTAACCTGTGTCTGTCTCTAACCTGTGTCTGTCTCTAACCTGTGTCTGTCTCTAACCTGTGTCTGTCTCTAACCCTGTGTCTGTCTCTAACCCTGTGTCTGTCTCTAACCTGTGTCTGTCTCTAACCCTGTGTCTGTCTCTAACCCTGTGTCTGTCTCTAACTCTGTGTCTGTCTCTAACCCTGTGTCTGTCTCTAACCCTGTGTCTGTCTCTAACCTGTGTCTGTCTCTAACTCTGTGTCTGTCTCTAACCCTGTGTCTGTCTCTAACCCTGTGTCTGTCTCTAACCCTGTGTCTGTCTCTAACCTGTGTCTGTCTCTAACCCTGTGTCTGTCTCTAACCCTGTGTCTGTCTCTAACCCTGTGTCTGTCTCTCTAACCTGTGTCTGTCTCTAACTCTGTGTCTGTCTCTAACCCTGTGTCTGTCTCTAACCCTGTGTCTGTCTCTAACCTGTGTCTGTCTCTAACCTGTGTCTGTCTCTCTAACCCTGTGTCTGTCTCTAACCCTGTGTCTGTCTCTAACCCTGTGTCTGTCTCTAACCCTGTGTCTGTCTCTAACCTGTGTCTGTCTCTAACCCTGTGTCTGTCTCTCTAACCCTGTGTCTGTCTCTAACCCTGTGTCTGTCTCTCTAACCCTGTGTCTGTCTCTAACCCTGTGTCTGTCTCTAACCTGTGTCTGTCTCTAACCCTGTGTCTGTCTCTAACCTGTGTCTGTCTCTAACCTGTGTCTGTCTCTAACCTGTGTCTGTCTCTAACCCTGTGTCTGTCTCTAACCTGTGTCTGTCTCTAACCTGTGTCTGTCTCTAACCTGTGTCTGTCTCTAACCCTGTGTCTGTCTCTAACCCTGTGTCTGTCTCTAACCCTGTGTCTGTCTCTCTAACCTGTGTCTGTCTCTAACCTGTGTCTGTCTCTAACCTGTGTCTGTCTCTAACCCTGTGTCTGTCTCTAACCTGTGTCTGTCTCTAACCTGTGTCTGTCTCTAACCTGTGTCTGTCTCTAACCTGTGTCTGTCTCTAACCTGTGTCTGTCTCTCTAACCCTGTGTCTGTCTCTAACCCTGTGTCTGTCTCTAACCCTGTGTCTGTCTCTAACCCTGTCTCTGTCTCTAACCCTGTGTCTGTCTCTAACCCTGTGTCTGTCTCTAACCCTGTGTCTGTCTCTCTAACCTGTGTCTGTCTCTAACCCTGTGTCTGTCTCTCTAACCTGTGTCTGTCTCTAACCTGTGTCTGTCTCTAACCCTGTGTCTGTCTCTCTAACCCTGTGTCTGTCTCTAACCCTGTGTCTGTCTCTAACCCTGTGTCTGTCTCTAACCCTGTGTCTGTCTCTCTAACCTGTGTCTGTCTCTAACCCTGTGTCTGTCTCTCTAACCCTGTGTCTGTCTCTAACCTGTGTCTGTCTCTAACCTGTGTCTGTCTCTAACCCTGTGTCTGTCTCTAACCCTGTGTCTGTCTCTAACCTGTGTCTGTCTCTAACCTGTGTCTGTCTCTAACCCTGTGTCTGTCTCTAACCTGTGTCTGTCTCTAACCTGTGTCTGTCTCTAACCTGTGTCTGTCTCTAACCCTGTCTCTGTCTCTAACCTGTGTCTGTCTCTAACCCTGTGTCTGTCTCTAACCTCTGTCTGTCTCTAACCCTGTGTCTGTCTCTAACCTCTGTCTGTCTCTAACCTGTGTCTGTCTCTAACCTGTGTCTGTCTCTAACCCTGTGTCTGTCTCTAACCCTGTGTCTGTCTCTAACCCTGTGTCTGTCTCTAACCCTGTGTCTGTCTCTAACCTGTGTCTGTCTCTAACCCTGTGTCTGTCTCTAACCTGTGTCTGTCTCTAACCCTGTGTCTGTCTCTAACCCTGTGTCTGTCTCTAACCCTGTGTCTGTCTTTAACCCTGTGTCTGTCTCTAACCTGTGTCTCTCTCTAACCTGTGTCTGTCTCTAACCCTGTGTCTGTCTCTAACCTGTGTCTGTCTCTAACCTGTGTCTGTCTCTAACCCTGTGTCTGTCTCTCTAACCTGTGTCTGTCTCTAACCTGTGTCTGTCTCTAACCCTGTGTCTGTCTCTCTAACCCTGTGTCTGTCTCTAACCTGTGTCTGTCTCTAACCCTGTGTCTGTCTCTAACCCTGTGTCTGTCTCTAACCCTGTGTCTGTCTCTAACCCTGTGTCTGTCTCTAACCTGTGTCTGTCTCTAACCTGTGTCTGTCTCTAACCTGTGTCTGTCTCTAACCTGTGTCTGTCTCTAACCTGTGTCTGTCTCTAACCCTGTGTCTGTCTCTAACCCTGTGTCTGTCTCTAACCCTGTGTCTGTCTCTAACCCTGTGTCTGTCTCTAACCCTGTGTCTGTCTCTAACCCTGTGTCTGTCTCTAACCCTGTGTCTGTCTCTAACCCTGTGTCTGTCTCTAACCCTGTGTCTGTCTCTAACCCTGTGTCTGTCTCTAACCCTGTGTCTGTCTCTAACCTGTGTCTGTCTCTAACCCTGTGTCTGTCTCTAACCTGTGTCTGTCTCTAACCCTGTGTCTGTCTCTAACCCTGTGTCTGTCTCTAACCCTGTGTCTGTCTCTAACCTGTGTCTGTCTCTAACCTGTGTCTGTCTCTAACCCTGTGTCTGTCTCTAACCTGTGTCTGTCTCTAACCTGTGTCTGTCTCTAACCTGTGTCTGTCTCTAACCCTGTGTCTGTCTCTAACCTGTGTCTGTCTCTAACCTGTGTCTGTCTCTAAGCTGTGTCTGTCTCTAAGCTGTGTCTGTCTCTAACCCTGTGTCTGTCTCTAACCCTGTGTCTGTCTCTAACCTGTGTCTGTCTCTAACCTGTGTCTGTCTCTAACCTGTGTCTGTCTCTAACCCTGTGTCTGTCTCTAACCCTGTGTCTGTCTCTAACCTGTGTCTGTCTCTAACCCTGTGTCTGTCTCTAACCCTGTGTCTGTCTCTAACCCCGTGTCTGTCTCTAACCCTGTGTCTGTCTCTAACCCTGTGTCTGTCTCTAACCTGTGTCTGTCTCTAACCTGTGTCTGTCTCTAACCCTGTGTCTGTCTCTAACTCTGTGTCTGTCTCTAACCCTGTGTCTGTCTCTCTAACCCTGTGTCTGTCTCTAACCCTGTGTCTGTCTCTAACCTGTGTCTGTCTCTAACCTGTGTCTGTCTCTAACCCTGTGTCTGTCTCTAACCTGTGTCTGTCTCTAACCTGTGTCTGTCTCTAACCTGTGTCTGTCTCTAACCTGTGTCTGTCTCTAACCCTGTGTCTGTCTCTAACCCTGTGTCTGTCTCTAACCTGTGTCTGTCTCTAACCCTGTGTCTGTCTCTAACCCTGTGTCTGTCTCTAACCCCGTGTCTGTCTCTAACCCTGTGTCTGTCTCTAACCCTGTGTCTGTCTCTAACCCTGTGTCTGTCTCTAACCTGTGTCTGTCTCTAACCTGTGTCTGTCTCTAACCTGTGTCTGTCTCTAACCCTGTGTCTGTCTCTAACCTGTGTCTGTCTCTAACCCTGTGTCTGTCTCTAACCCTGTGTCTGTCTCTAACCCCGTGTCTGTCTCTAACCCTGTGTCTGTCTCTAACCCTGTGTCTGTCTCTAACCTGTGTCTGTCTCTAACCTGTGTCTGTCTCTAACCTGTGTCTGTCTCTAACCCTGTGTCTGTCTCTAACCTGTGTCTGTCTCTAACCTGTGTCTGTCTCTAACCTGTGTCTGTCTCTAACCTGTGTCTGTCTCTAACCTGTGTCTGTCTCTAACCTGTGTCTGTCTCTAACCCTGTGTCTGTCTCTAACTCTGTGTCTGTCTCTAACCCTGTGTCTGTCTCTCTAACCCTGTGTCTGTCTCTAACCCTGTGTCTGTCTCTAACCCTGTGTCTGTCTCTAACCTGTGTCTGTCTCTAACCCTGTGTCTGTCTCTAACCCTGTGTCTGTCTCTAACCCTGTGTCTGTCTCTAACCTGTGTCTGTCTCTAACCCTGTGTCTGTCTCTAACCTGTGTCTGTCTCTAACCTGTGTCTGTCTCTAACCCTGTGTCTGTCTCTAACCTGTGTCTGTCTCTAACCTGTGTCTGTCTCTAACCTGTGTCTGTCTCTAACCCTGTGTCTGTCTCTAACCTGTGTCTGTCTCTAACCTGTGTCTGTCTCTAACCCTGTGTCTGTCTCTAACCCTGTGTCTGTCTCTAACCCTGTGTCTGTCTCTAACCTGTGTCTGTCTCTAACCTGTGTCTGTCTCTAACCCTGTGTCTGTCTCTAACCTGTGTCTGTCTCTAACCCTGTGTCTGTCTCTAACCCTGTGTCTGTCTCTAACCCTGTGTCTGTCTCTAACCCTGTGTCTGTCTCTCTAACCTGTGTCTGTCTCTAACCCTGTGTCTGTCTCTAACCCTGTGTCTGTCTCTAACCCTGTGTCTGTCTCTAACCTGTGTCTGTCTCTAACCCTGTGTCTGTCTCTAACCCTGTGTCTGTCTCTAACCCTGTGTCTGTCTCTAACCTGTGTCTGTCTCTAACCTGTGTCTGTCTCTAACCCTGTGTCTGTCTCTAACCCTGTGTCTGTCTCTAACCCTGTGTCTGTCTCTAACCCTGTGTCTGTCTCTAACCTGTGTCTGTCTCTAACCCTGTGTCTGTCTCTAACCTGTGTCTGTCTCTAACCTGTGTCTGTCTCTAACCCTGTGTCTGTCTCTAACCTGTGTCTGTCTCTAACCTGTGTCTGTCTCTAACCTGTGTCTGTCTCTAACCTGTGTCTGTCTCTAACCTGTGTCTGTCTCTAACCCTGTGTCTGTCTCTAACCTGTGTCTGTCTCTAACCCTGTGTCTGTCTCTAACCCTGTGTCTGTCTCTCTAACCCTGTGTCTGTCTCTAACCTGTGTCTGTCTCTAACCCTGTGTCTGTCTCTAACCCTGTGTCTGTCTCTAACCCTGTGTCTGTCTCTAACCTGTGTCTGTCTCTAACCTGTGTCTGTCTCTAACCCTGTGTCTGTCTCTAACCCTGTCTCTGTCTCTAACCCTGTGTCTGTCTCTAACCCTGTGTCTGTCTCTAACCCTGTGTCTGTCTCTCTAACCTGTGTCTGTCTCTAACTCTGTGTCTGTCTCTAACCCTGTGTCTGTCTCTAACCTGTGTCTGTCTCTAACCCTGTGTCTGTCTCTAACCCTGTGTCTGTCTCTCTAACCTGTGTCTGTCTCTAACCTGTGTCTGTCTCTAACCCTGTGTCTGTCTCTCTAACCCTGTGTCTGTCTCTAACCCTGTGTCTGTCTCTCTAACCCTGTGTCTGTCTCTAACCCTGTGTCTGTCTCTAACCTGTGTCTGTCTCTAACCTGTGTCTGTCTCTAACCTGTGTCTGTCTCTAACCCTGTGTCTGTCTCTAACCCTGTGTCTGTCTCTAACCCTGTGTCTGTCTCTAACCCTGTGTCTGTCTCTAACCCTGTGTCTGTCTCTCTAACCCTGTGTCTGTCTCTAACCCTGTGTCTGTCTCTAACCTGTGTCTGTCTCTAACCTGTGTCTGTCTCTAACCTGTGTCTGTCTCTAACCCTGTGTCTGTCTCTAACCTGTGTCTGTCTCTAACCTGTGTCTGTCTCTAACCCTGTGTCTGTCTCTAACCTGTGTCTGTCTCTAACCTGTGTCTGTCTCTAACCTGTGTCTGTCTCTAACCCTGTGTCTGTCTCTAACCCTGTGTCTGTCTCTCTAACCTGTGTCTGTCTCTAACCCTGTGTCTGTCTCTCTAACCCTGTGTCTGTCTCTAACCTGTGTCTGTCTCTAACCTGTGTCTGTCTCTAACCCTGTGTCTGTCTCTCTAACCCTGTGTCTGTCTCTAACCTGTGTCTGTCTCTAACCCTGTGTCTGTCTCTAACCTGTGTCTGTCTCTAACCTGTGTCTGTCTCTAACCCTGTGTCTGTCTCTAACCTGTGTCTGTCTCTAACCTGTGTCTGTCTCTAACCTGTGTCTGTCTCTAACCCTGTGTCTGTCTCTCTAACCCTGTGTCTGTCTCTAACCTGTGTCTGTCTCTAACCTGTGTCTGTCTCTAACCCTGTCTCTGTCTCTAACCTATGTCTGTCTCTAACCCTGTGTCTGTCTCTAACCTGTGTCTGTCTCTAACCTGTGTCTGTCTCTAACCCTGTGTCTGTCTCTAACCCTGTGTCTGTCTCTAACCTCTGTCTGTCTCTAACCCTGTGTCTGTCTCTAACCCTGTGTCTGTCTCTAACCTCTGTCTGTCTCTAACCTGTGTCTGTCTCTAACCCTGTGTCTGTCTCTAACCCTGTGTCTGTCTCTAACCTCTGTCTGTCTCTAACCCTGTGTCTGTCTCTAACCTCTGTCTGTCTCTAACCCTGTGTCTGTCTCTAACCCTGTGTCTGTCTCTAACCTGTGTCTGTCTCTAACCCTGTGTCTGTCTCTAACCTGTGTCTGTCTCTAAGCTGTGTCTGTCTCTAACCCTGTGTCTGTCTCTAACCCTGTGTCTGTCTCTAACCTGTGTCTGTCTCTAACCCTGTGTCTGTCTCTAACCCTGTGTCTGTCTCTAACCCTGTGTCTGTCTCTAACCCTGTGTCTGTCTCTAACCCTGTGTCTGTCTCTACCTGTGTCTGTCTCTAACCTGTGTCTGTCTCTAACCCTGTGTCTGTCTCTAACCTGTGTCTGTCTCTAACCCTGTGTCTGTCTCTAACCTGTGTCTGTCTCTAACCCTGTGTCTGTCTCTAACCTGTGTCTGTCTCTAACCCTGTGTCTGTCTCTAACCCTGTGTCTGTCTCTAACCCTGTGTCTGTCTCTAACCTGTGTCTGTCTCTAACCCTGTGTCTGTCTCTAACCTGTGTCTGTCTCTAACCCTGTGTCTGTCTCTCTAACTGTGTCTGTCTCTAACCTGCTACCTGTCTGTCTCTAACCCTGTGTCTGTCTCTAACCTGTGTCTGTCTCTAACCTGTTGTCTGTCTCTAACCCTGTGTCTGTCTCTAACCCTGTGTCTGTCTCTAACCTGTGTCTGTCTCTAACCTGTGTCTGTCTCTAACCTGTGTCTGTCTCTAACCCTGTGTCTGTCTCTAACCCTGTGTCTGTCTCTAACCTGTGTCTGTCTCTAACCCTGTGTCTGTCTCTAACTACTCCTACCTGTGTCTGTTCTCTAACCCTGTGTCTGTCTTCTAACCCTGTGTCCTGTCTCTAACCCTGTGTCTGTCTCTAACCTGTGTCTGTCTCTAACCCTGTGTCTGTCTCTAACCCTGTGTCTGTCTCTAACCTGTGTCTGTCTCTAACCCTGTGTCTGTCTCTAACCCTGTGTCTGTCTCTAACCTGTGTCTGTCTCTAACCTGTGTCTGTCTCTAACCCTGTGTCTGTCTCTAACCCTGTGTCTGTCTCTAACCTGTGTCTGTCTCTAACCTGTGTCTGTCTCTAACCCTGTGTCTGTCTCTAACCTGTGTCTGTCTCTAACCCTGTGTCTGTCTCTAACCCTGTGTCTGTCTCTAACCTGTGTCTGTCTCTAACCCTGTGTCTGTCTCTAACCTGTGTCTGTCTCTAACCCTGTGTCTGTCTCTAACCTGTGTCTGTCTCTAACCTGTGTCTGTCTCTAACCCTGTGTCTGTCTCTAACCTGTGTCTGTCTCTAACCCTGTGTCTGTCTCTAACCCTGTGTCTGTCTCTAACCTGTGTCTGTCTCTAACCCTGTGTCTGTCTCTAACCTGTGTCTGTCTCTAACCCTGTGTCTGTCTCTAACCCTGTGTCTGTCTCTAACCCTGTGTCTGTCTCTAACCCTGTGTCTGTCTCTAACCTGTGTCTGTCTCTAACCCTGTGTCTGTCTCTAACCTGTGTCTGTCTCTAACCTGTGTCTGTCTCTAACCCTGTGTCTGTCTCTAACCTGTGTCTGTCTCTAACCTGTGTCTGTCTCTAACCCTGTGTCTGTCTCTAACCTGTGTCTGTCTCTAACCTGTGTCTGTCTCTAACCTGTGTCTGTCTCTAACCTGTGTCTGTCTCTAACCCTGTGTCTGTCTCTAACCTGTGTCTGTCTCTAACCCTGTGTCTGTCTCTAACCTGTGTCTGTCTCTAACCTGTGTCTGTCCTCTAACCTGTGTCTGTCTCTAACCCTTCTAACCTGTGTCTGTCTCTAACCCTGTGTCTGTCTCTAACCTGTGTCTGTCTCTAACCTGTGTCTGTCTCTAACCTGTGTCTGTCCTCTAACCCTGTGTCTGTCTCTAACCCTGTGTCTGTCTCTAACCTGTGTCTGTCTCTAACCCTGTGTCTGTCTCTAACCCTGTGTCTGTCTCTAACCCTGTGTCTGTCTCTAACCTGTGTCTGTCTCTAACCTGTGTCTGTCTCTAACCTGTGTCTGTCTCTAACCCTGTGTCTGTCTCTAACCTGTGTCTGTCTCTAACCCTGTTCTGGTCTGTCTCTAACCTGTGTCTGTCCTCTAACCCTGTGTCTGTCTCTAACCCTGTGTCTGTCTCTAACCCTGTGTCTGTCTCTAACCCTGTGTCTGTCTCTAACCTGTGTCTGTCTCTAACCTTGTGTCTGTCTCTAACCTGTGTCTGTCTCTAACCCTGTGTCCTGTCTCTCTAACCCTGTGTCTGTCTCTAACCCTGTGTCTGTCTCTAACCCTGTGTCTGTCTCTAACCTGTGTCTGTCTCTAACCCTGTGTCCTGTCTCTAACCTGTGTCTGTCTCTAACCTGTGTCTGTCTCTAACCCTGTGTCTGTCTCTAACCCTGTGTCTGTCTCTAACCTGTGTCTGTCTCTAACCCTGTGTCTGTCTCTAACCTGTGTCTGTCTCTCTAACCTGTGTCTGTCTCTAACCCTGTGTCTGTCTCTAACCTGTGTCTGTCTCTAACCTGTGTCTGTCTCTAACCCTGTGTCTGTCTCTAACCTGTGTCTGTCTCTAACCTGTGTCTGTCTCTAACCTTGTGTCTGTCTCTAACCCTGTGTCTGTCTCTAACCCTGTGTCTGTCTCTAACCTGTGTCTGTCTCTAACCTGTGTCTGTCTCTCTAACCCTGTGTCTGTCTCTAACCTGTGTCTGTCTCTAACCTGTGTCTGTCTCTAACCCTGTGTCTGTCTCTAACCTGTGTCTGTCTCTGTCCCTCTAACCCTGTGTCTGTCTCTAACCTGTGTCTGTCTCTAACCTGTGTCTGTCTCTAACCCTGTGTCTGTCTCTAACCCTGTGTCTGTCCTCTAACCTGTGTCTGTCTCTAACCCTGTGTCTGTCTCTAACCTGTGTCTGTCTCTAACCCTGTGTCTGTCTCTAACCCTGTGTCTGTCTCTAACCTGTGTCTGTCTCTAACCCTGTGTCTCTGCTCTAACCCTGTGTCTGTCTCTAACCTGTGTCTGTCTCTAACCTGTGTCTGTCTCTAACCCTGTGTCTGTCTCTAACCCTGTGTCTGTCTCTAACCTGTGTCTGTCTCTAACCCTGTGTCTGTCTCTAACCCTGTGTCTGTCTCTAACCTGTGTCTGTCTCTAACCTGTGTCTGTCTCTAACCTGTGTCCTGTCTCTCTAACCCTGTGTCTGTCTCTAACCTGTGTCTGTCTCTAACCTGTGTCTGTCTCTCTAACCTGTGTCTGTCTCTCTAACCCTGTGTCTGTCTCTAACCTGTGTCTGTCTCTAACCCTGTGTCTGTCTCTAACCTGTGTCTGTCTCTAACCTGTGTCTGTCTCTAACCTGTGTCTGTCTCTAACCTGTGTCTGTCTCTAACCTGTGTCTGTCTCTAACCCTGTGTCTGTCTCTAACCTGTGTCTGTCTCTAACCTGTGTCTGTCTCTCTAACCCTGTGTCCTGGTCTCTAACCCTGTGTCTGTCTCTAACCTGTGTCTGTCCTCTAACCTGTGCTGTCTCCTTGTCTCTCTAACCTGTGTCTGTCTCTAACCCTGTGTCTGTCTCTAACCTGTGTCTGTCTCTAACCTGTGTCTGTCTCTAACCCTGTGTCTGTCTCTAACCCTGTGTCTGTCTCTAACCCTGTGTCTGTCTCTAACCTGTGTCTGTCTCTAACCCTGTGTCTGTCTCTAACCCTGTGTCTGTCTCTAACCCTGTGTCTGTCTCTAACCTGTGTCTGTCTCTAACCTGTGTCTGTCTCTAACCCCTGTGTCTGTCCTCTAACCTGTGTCTGTCTCTAACCCTGTGTCTGTCCTCTAACCCTGTGTCTGTCCTCTAACCCTGTGTCTGTCTCTAACCTGTGTCTGTCTCTCTAACCTGTGTCTGTCTCTAACCTGTGTCTGTCTCTAACCTGTGTCTGTCTCTAACCCTGTGTCTGTCTCTAACCCTGTGTCTGTCTCTAACCCTGTGTCTGTCTCTAACCCTGTGTCTGTCTCTAACCCTGTGTCTGTCTCTAACCCTGTGTCTGTCTCTAACCTCTGTGTCCTGTCTCTAACCCTGTGTCTGTCTCTAACCCTGTGTCCTGTCTCTAACCCTGTGTCTGTCTCTAACCTGTGTCTGTCTCCTAACCCTGTGTCTGTCAACGTGTCTGTCTCTCTAACCTGTGTCTGTCTCTAACCCTGTGTCTGTCCTCTAACCTGTGTCTGTCTCTAACCTGTGTCTGTCTCTAACCCTGTGTCTGTCCTCTAACCCTGTGTCTGTCTCTCTAACCCTGTGTCTGTCTTAACCTGTGTCTGTCTCTAACCCTGTGTCCTCGTCTCTAACCCTGTCTGTCTCTCTAACCCTGTGTCTGTCTCTAACCCTGTGTCTGTCTCTAACCTGTGTCTGTCTCTAACCTGTGTCTGTCTCTAACCTGTGTCTGTCTCTAACCTGTGTCTGTCTCTAACCCTGTGTCTGTCTCTAACCCTGTGTCTGTCTCTAACCTGTGTCTGTCTCTAACCCTGTGTCTGTCTCTAACCTGTTGTCCTGTCTCTAACCCTGTGTCTGTCTCTAACCTGTGTCTGTCTCTAACCCTGTGTCTGTCTCTAACCCTGTGTCTGTCTCTAACCTGTGTCTGTCTCTAACCTGTGTCTGTCTCTCTAACCCTGTGTCTGTCTCTAACCCTGTGTCTGTCTCTAACCTGTGTCTGTCCTCTAACCTGTGTCTGTCTCTAACCCTGTGTCTGTCTCTAACCCTGTGTCTGTCTCTCAACCCTGTGTCTGTCTCTAACCTGTGTCTGTCTCTAACCCTGTGTCTGTCTCTAACCTGTGTCTGTCCTCTAACCCTGTGTCTGTCTCTAACCTGTGTCTGTCTCTAACCCTGTGTCTGTCTCTAACCTGTGTCTGTCTCTAACCTGTGTCTGTCTCTAACCCTGTGTCTGTCTCTAACCTGTGTCTGTCTCTAACCCTGTGTCTGTCTCTAACCCTGTGTCTGTCTCTAACCCTGTGTCTGTCTCTAACCTGTGTCTGTCTCTAACCTGTGTCTGTCTCTAACCCTGTGTCTGTCTCTAACCCTGTGTCTGTCTCTAACCCTGTGTCTGTCTCTAACCTGTGTCTGTCTCTAACCCTGTGTCTGTCTCTAACCTGTGTCCTGTCTCTAACCCTGTGTCTGTCTCTAACCCTGTGTCTGTCTCTAACCCTTTGTCTGTCCTCTAACCTGTGTCTGTCTCTAACCCTGTGTCTGTCTCTAACCTGTGTCTGTCTCTAACCCTGTGTCTGTCTCTAACCCTGTGTCTGTCCTCTAACCCTGTGTCTGTCTCTAACCTGTGTCTGTCTCTAACCCTGTGTCTGTCCTCTAACCCTGTGTCTGTCTCTAACTGTGTCTGTCCTCAACCTGTGTCTGCTCTAACTGAGTCTGTCTCTAACCTGTGTCTGTCTCTAACCTGTGGTCTGTCTCTAACTCTGTGTCTGTCTCTACCCTTGTCTGTCTCTAACCTGTGTCTGTCTTAACCCTGTGTCTGTCTCTAACCAGTGTCTGTCTCTAACCCTGTGTCCTGTCTCTAAACCTGTGTCCTGTCTCTAACCCTGTGTCTGTCTCTAACCCTGTGGTCTGTCTCTAACCTGTGTCTGTCCTCTAACCCTGTGTACTGTCTCTCTAACCTGTGGTCTGTCCTCTAACCCTTGTGTCTGTCTCCTAACCCTGTGTCTGTCCCTCTCTAACCCTGTGTCTGTCTCTAACCCCTGTGTCTGTCATCTACCCCTTTGTCCTGTCTCTATTCTTTCTACCCGTCCCTCTACCCTGTCCCCCTCCTCTAACCTGTGTCCCTGGTCTCAACCTGTGTCTGTCTCCCTAATCATGTGTCCCCTGTCCTCTAACCCTGTCTGTATCCTGATCCTGTGTGCTGTCTCTAACCCAGTGGTCCTGTCCCTCCTAAAAATACCCCCCTCTTAAAAAGTGTCTGTCTCTAACCGTGTCTGTCTCTAACCCTGTGTCACTGTCTCTAACCTTTTGTCCCTGTCTCTAACCCTCTGTCTGTCTCTAACCTGTGTCCCCTGCCTCTAACCTGTGTCTGCCTCTAACCCGTGTCTGTCCCCCCTCTAACCCTGTGTCA
>NW_028169956.1:0-12500 GCF_963971535.1 Notolepis coatsorum
TGTTGGGTAAATAAATTGCATTCGTGGCTCTGAGAGCCTGTGGGCTCATTGGGCTGCAGTTTCAGCACCATGTAAAAAAGATGACAGACAGTGTGAGCAGGCACAGCGCTGTTTAACTAAGCATGCAGACAGATGTGCACACACACACACACACACACACACACACACACACACACACACACACACACACACACACACACACACACACACACACACACACACACACACACACACACACACACACACACACACACACACACACACACACACACACACACACACACACACAGAAGAGCTGGTGTCAGAGAGATATTGGTGCTTAAGAAAGGTCTATATCAGCTATCAAGTAGGCGGCTGTGTGTGTGTGATTGATTGATTGAAAACTTTATTAACAGATTGCAGAATGGGTACAGTACAGTACAGCTCAATACATACAATTGTTAAGGGGATGCAGACCAGAGAAAGACTTTCGTCTTGTTTACATCAGGTCCCCCATTTTCAATTCATCATAACATATATGACATACACGACATACAGATAGACAGTACTGTTACATCTATACATTTATGACATACCAGATTTGCAAATACAGTACAGTTTGTGATACAAAAATAGTCCAGAAAAGAGAGTATATACATTTGACGTAGAAACTGTACATTGGAGGAGGTTGGGTAGGTGGGGTGGGGTTGGGTGGGTGGGGGGGAGACTGTACATTGTAGGTGGTTGGGTGGGTGGGGGGGGGGGGGGGGGGTTGGGTAGGAGGGGTGGGTGGGGGACACTGTACAACTGTACAAGCAAAACTGTACATTGGAATATTGACAAAACCATACTTCGCGTGTGTGTCAGGGGAGGGGAGGGGGGTTCAGAGACTCAGCTCTCAGTGTACATTTGGCATTAAGATTGTTGTGTGGGTGTATAATCAAGTCAACTGGAAATCCTTTCAAATCTTAATGTAAATGAGCCTAATCCAGAACAACATTGGCTGGTCCTGTTGGCTATATCTCAACCTTGCCATGATGTCTACTGGCATGACAGGCAGGAAGGAAGGGGGGGGGGGGGGGGGGGGGGGGGGGGGGGGGCAGATCACCTGCGTAGTGCTGCACACCCGCATATGCCTGCTGGAGAGGGTCAGTCACTGTAGGACTCTGTGCTGCAGAGGGAGGGAGAGAAGAGAGACAGAGAGAGAGATAGATAATCAGATGGATAGAGCGAAAGATAGAGTAAAATAGACAGAGAGACATGCAGACAGAGGGTGAGACAGAGAGAGAGACAGAGACAGAGAGCAAGAGATAATCAGATGGATAGAGCGAAAGATAGAGTCAAATAGACAGAGAGACATGCAGACAGAGGGTGAGACAGAGAGAGAGACAGAGACAGAGAGAGATAATCAGATGGATATAGCGAAAGATAGAGTCAAATAGACAGAGAGACATGCAGACAGAGGGTGAGACAGAGAGAGAGAGAGAGAGAGAGAGAGAGAGAGAGAGAGAGAGAGAGAGAGAGAGAGAGAGAGAGAGAGAGAGAGGAGAGAGACAAACAAGAAATCGAGTAAGACAGACAGCAACATAGACAAGACAATAGACAAGAGACGGAGGCTATCTGGTGGAGCATTGGGGGGTACAGCACACACAGATAAAGAGACACATTTGGGTAGTCACGTCTTAATGAATATTTTTTTAATACAAAAATAAAGTAAAACAACTATAAAATACTCACTCACCCCCCAGTGTTTGCATCAAATATTAAACACATGCCAAACAAAACCACTTTGTACTTCATTACCACTGCAGCTGCCTTGCATAATGCAGTGATGGGGGAGATGGTGTGTATGTGTGTGTGTGTTTCAGTTCTCCAGGAATCAGACCCCAGACAACATAAGGAGCCATGGAGGAGGACTGAGACTCAATCAAATTAACCATAATGGACTGATGGATGAACTGATGGGATTCATCATGAAGTCACGACTGGCTGCTCTGAGATCAGCTGAAGATATATTTTTTTTGTATCCTCAAAAACTAAAGCACTTCAATTCAAAGCCCCAGAAATGATTGAGTGTCAGAGTGTGTGAAATAGAGAGACAGAGAAAGAAAGAGAGAGAGAGAGAGAGAGAGAGAGGTAGATTCTCAACTTTTGAACAGTGCACGCAATGTGATACCATTCCAATCCATTTCCCCCATTTGTGCTTTCGATGGAGGAAGAAAAAAAACTCGAATGTATCTCCTTCGTCCGTCGTGTGGTAGAACCAAAGCCTGATTGGCTCACCTGGGTATGGATGAATCCCGTTGGTGTAGATGGCTTCGGAGGTGGGCTGGCCGTTGCTCTGGGGTGGGAGGGTGCTGAACCCGTTGACCCCGATGGAGGTGGCGATGCTGGGCACGGCAGTGCCACCGATGCCTGGAGGCGTGCTGGTGCCTGCGAATAGACCCTGTTTCATTAGGAAGACTACAGGGGGTGGGATTCATGTGCCACATTTAATTCTTGGGACTCAAATTGGACACAAGGGTCCCTCGCGCCTCTCGTACTAAAAGTGGCCTCTCGTCCCCGCGGCAACATTTCAAGCCCTGTCACCTTGTCAATGTCCTTTCTGTGGGTGATAGATTGTTATTATTTTTCTAATCCCAGTGAAGGGCATTTAAATCATGTAGGATTATATTTGATGGGCATTACCTGGGTGTATGTAGGCTTTGTGGATTACTAATGCTAGATACAGCGGGCAAATCGCTTTATTTAATTCATTCGCCAGGACCCATGCCTCCAGGCAGCCTGCCTGCTTAGTGTCGAGGCATCAAAGCTCTTTATGACAAGGGCCAGGAAGACGGGTCAAACTCGGGGTCCAGGATTATCTCAAACAAATCTTTCCTCTTACACTGTGCGAGCCAAGGACTCTGCATCCAAAGTCATCGGATTGGCTTGCTTCCCGGAAACACAGTGTCAAAGAGAGAGAGAGAGAGATAGAGAGATAGAGAGAGAGGGAGAGGGAGAGACTACACTGTGACAGGAGATGTCATACATCATATCCCATGCCTCCTCGCTCACTACGTATTTCCCTCTCTTAGTGGGAAGAGTACTGATGATGTCAATGTACATCTATAATAGAGTTGTATATCAAGGGCAGAAGCAAACCAAGGGAATCCTTGAATGAATATATTGGTGTCTCGTAGAGATGGGCGTGATTAATCGATTACTTGAGTACTTGCCGTTTCAACTGAATTCAAGTGTTTTTTAAGGTTTGTCAAGCTTTGTATCCCGTCAGTCCTGACAAATATCTGTAAAACGCCAATATGTCCCGCTTTTCAACATTCACTGTCCCGGTTTTAACCAATAGAAAAACATCAACAATGCCACATGAATCTGAATTCAACAATTTGTCTGTATATGTCAATCAACGTCGTCTCAAAGCTGTTGCTGTCCTAACCAATAGAAACACTCAATCAACAATGCACTACGCATATGTCAACAATGTCGAGCCCTGCATTTGTAAGTGTTTGTTTTGGATAGAGACTCAGAAGGAGCTTCTATCCCCAGGCCATCCGGATGCTCAACGACAATAACACTATGTAACAAACCATCAAATACACTCACAGCACACACATCCACACGTACACACTCACTTTAAACAAACAACTCACAGTAGCACCCACTTTAGACACTTTAACACACTTTATATTTATTGGTAAAGAGATTTGCACTACAACTCATACCTCATTGCCAGTGATGGGAATAACGGCGTTATAAATAACGGCGTTCCTAACGGCGTTAGTTTTTTCAGTAACGAGTAATTTAACGGATTACTCCTCCAATCTTAATAACGCTGTTACCGTTACTGCCAAAAAAATGCGGCGCGTTACTATGATTTAATCTGTTTTTTTCATCAGACAGATCTCTGCGCCGAGAAGCAATACTTTTTTTCCTTGGTTAGTGGACAGTGCGCGATTGGCTGAGGTTTAGTAAAATGTCATGGTAAGCCAATCAGAGGTAGAGGTGGGCGGGTGTTTGAAAGCATCCAGGGTCTGACACACAGCGACAGTTCAGTCAACGTGAGACCGCGGTCCGTGTACGTTTTGATTTTGTTTTTAGTTTGTTTGGCGAGCCCAAATAATCCAAAACTAATCCAACGAACAACACAAGCGAGCAGTCAACGACAGACCGCGGGTCCATGAGCGTTTTTTGTTCACTCTTCTGTTAGTTGTATTGCAGCGCAGGGCACTATACAGTAGTGGAGGCTACAGCCTTATCAACAGTGCTGCACTTCCTGGTTTAATAGCACAGTCTTCAGGTGCTCACTGCTCAGATATATATCTGAGCAGTGAGCACCCGAAGACTGTGCTATAAATATAGTAATTATAATATCTACATACATGGCATTTGATTGGAAGCTAGTCTCACTTTGTCCCACAGCAACATTAAAATAGTTTCGATGTGTTGTTTATGTAAAAAAAATACTTGAAAGTAACGCAATAGTTACTTTCTGAAGTAACTAGTTACTTTTATAATTTGTAACTGAGTAAGTAATTTAGTTACTTTTTGGAATAAGTAACTAGTAACTGTAACTAGTTACTTTTTAAAAGTAACTTGCCTAACACTGCTCATTGCACCTTACCCTAAGTTGTACCCCATCCCATTTCTGCATTTCTGCATTGTACTGTATATTGTATTGTAACTCAGTTACTTTTTTTGCATTGTATATATGTTTATACAATGGCATGCACATTTCTTGATTCTGATTGGCTGAAACAGTCAAGTTAGATGTTGTTATTTCATATAACACACTCCACGTGACCCCAGATCCCTCCCACAACCTAATAACTTTTTTTTGTCTGAATGAATCCGGCATAGATAGACAAATGGAAGTATGAATAGCCTTTGAACTAATCCTCCAAAAAAGATACATTCAACTGGAATATGTTAGTTCGTTACACATACAGTATGTTGGATTATGTAATTGGTTTGTCATGACCCATTGTGAAAAAAAAAATTGGATTTGATTTATTGATTGAAAATGTTATTAACAAATTGCAGAATGGGTACAATACAGTACGGCTCAATACACACAATTGTTAAGGGGATGCAGACCAGAGAAATACTTTTGTCTTGTTTACATCAGGGTTCCCCATTTTCAATTCATCATAACATATATGACATACATGACATACAGATAGACAGTACTTCTACATCTATACATTTATGACATATCAGATCATACAGATCAAACTGTACATTGGATTATCGACGAAACCTTACTTGGTCCCAAGAAGAGGGTCTCGTGTATTACTGGGTTAGGACATTTACTGTACATTGGAGGGGGTTGGGTTAGGACATTTACAGGGGTCAGTTTCGAATTGCAGTCTCCCGTAGGTGTTCTTTGAGAGTGATTTTTGAAAGTGGGTAGTGATTCACATTCCTTTACAGCTGTGGGTAGGGCGTTCCACATTGATGTGGCATAATTGCGAAACGCGTTTAGTCCCTTGTTTGAGCCGAATCTGGGTTTAACATGGTTTGTGAAGCTCCCTCGGGTGTCTACTAGTTTAAGTTTAAGTTTATTTGGATCCCCATTAGCCACAGCAGTGCTGGGGCTATTCTTCCTGGGGTCCATAACACATAAAATACAGTTACAGACTTATACACTCACAACATTTACATGTCATACAGACAATTAAAACAACAATAAAAACCCTTATACACTCATAACATTTACATGTCATACAGACAATTAAAACAACAATAAAAACCCTTATACACTCACAGCATTTACATGTCTTACAGACAATTAAAACAACAATAAAAACCCGAATCAAATTCATAATACAATAAAAACATATATACTCCTTATGAATGAATTCATAATACAATAATACCTACTCATAATTAATTCATAATACAATACAGCATAATATACTATTTAGCTTTTACATACATTATCTATGTTCATATCAGCCAATTATACAATATTTTAATAATATATCCCTATCAGACACATGCCTTTTCATCCATATATACCTATCTCTTTATCAGACACATACATTTTCATTTACGTACACACTATCTATTAGGGAATGTGGACTAGTGGATCTACTATTGGATCTACTTTCTCTGTGGATGGTTTTCTGAATAAATCTCCATTATGCTTCAATTACTGTGTGTTTATTGTATAGCAATAAGGTTGGGTGAATTTGGCCATTGTATAAAAGCATTACATCACTTGAAGTCGTGTGTTATACTGATTAGATCACGTCTAGGGTTGTCTAACGACCCTCCGCTGCGTGTCGGGCCTAACAACCACACCTGCGCTCAGATAACATTTTAATTGTTGGTGATTTTAACATTCATTCCAATAAAACTCTAGATCCCCTAAATAAGGCTTTTACCGACATCATTGACTCTGTCGGTCTCATTCAAATCGTTGACCAACCCACTCACAGTGGTGGGAACACCCTTGACCTAGTCCTAGCCCGCGGTCTCACTGTGTCAAATTTGACCGTCTCCCCCTATGTTCCTGCTCTCTCAGACCACTACCTCATCAAATTTCAAATTGATCTGACGGTTTCTCGCCCAGACAGTGTAGAATCCTACATGAGCCGTCGTATTAACGCCTCAACTGTCCCAATTCTAGTTAACTGCCTACCAGACACCCTCTCTCCCTTCCTCTCTTACTCTGGCCCCCTTGATCTCTTTACAGACAAACTTAATGCCGCCCTTCGTAGCACCCTCGACATTGTCGCTCCCCTTAAACCTAAAATTAAACGTGCTCCGCAAAAACTAACTCCCTGGTTTACGGAGGAAACGCGCTCCTTTAAAAAGGCTTGTCGCAAACTTGAACATAAATGGCGTTCGACCAAACTCGAAGTATTCCGCCTCGCCTGGAATGATAGTTTACGTAACTACAAAAAGGCACTCTCACTTGCCAAAACCTCTTATTTTTCCAGGCTCATAAATGAAAACAAAAACAACTCAAAGTTTCTGTTTGACACAGTTGCAAAACTTACGCAGAAACAACCAAGTGCCCTAAACCATGCGTTCTCGGCTAACGAATTCATGACATTTTTTACCAAGAAAATTGACCTCATTAGAGATGAAATTGTTGCTTTACTCAACAATCAGAGTCCCTCCCAACCTTTGACGGGCATTCCCCCTGACTTTGATTCCAGTCATACGCTATGCTGCCTTGAAAACGTCTCACTTAGTGCCCTCTCTAAACTGGTTGGCGCGGCTAAACCTTCAACCTGTCTGTTTGACCCTCTCCCAGCAACTCTCATCATCCCAACTCTAGGCCCTGCCCTACTCAATATCTTCAACACCTCTTTGTCTACTGGCGTGGTGCCCCTGGCCTTTAAATCAGCCGTCATTAAACCATTACTTAAAAAACCGAACCTCGACCCTCTAATCTTGAAAAATTACAGACCTATCTCCAATCTCCCATTCCTATCCAAAGTGTTAGAACGGATCGTCGCAACGCAACTTACTGACCATTTATCAAACAATAATCTTAATGAATCATTTCAATCTGGCTTTAGAGCCTTACACTCCACCGAAACGGCGGTTACCAAAGTCACAAATGACTTACTGCTCTCTCTTGACTCAAACCTCACATCTGTGCTCTTATTGCTTGATCTCAGTGCAGCCTTTGACACTATCGATCACTCGATTCTTCTAGGTCGGCTTGAGAACCATGTTGGCATTCGGGGTCTCGCACTAGCTTGGTTTAAATCCTATTTAACTGATAGAACACACTGCGTGGTCTATAATGATTTAACATCTGAGACCCTCCCAGTGCAATGTGGTGTCCCACAAGGCTCTGTCCTGGGCCCTTTGCTATTTTCGATTTACATGCTACCCCTCGGCGATATCATACGCAAATTTGGCATAAACTTTCATTTTTACGCTGATGACACCCAATTATATATACCTATTAAGCCAAATGATTCCTCCCAACTACAAAACCTTGAGGCCTGCTTGCTTGCCGTCAAAAAATGGATGTCGCAAAACTTTCTACTCTTTAATGCAGATAAAACTGAGATGTTAATTGTTGGCCCCCCAAACCACAGAGGCCTGTTTCAGGACATCTCCCTCAACTTTGATACCTGTCATGTATCCCAGAGCTCCACCATAAAAAACCTCGGAGTCATTTTTGATTCCTCCCTCTCATTTAATGCACATATAAAAAATGTCACCAAAATTGCATTCTTCCATCTTCGTAATATCGCAAAAATACGCCCCATTTTAACTCTGGCTGATGCTGAAACCCTGATTCATGCTTTTGTCTCATCACGTCTGGACTACTGTAATGCACTTTTTTCAGGCTTACCTAATTCAAGCATCAAAAATCTTCAACTCGTGCAAAATGCGGCTGCACGGATACTAACTAGAACTAGAAAATTTGATCACATCACACCAGTTTTGTCCGCCCTACATTGGCTTCCTATCCAAGCCCGCTCTGACTTTAAAGTGCTACTCCTCACCTACAAAATTTTAAATGGGCTTGCACCGCTCTATCTATCTGATCTCATCTCCCGATACTCGCCCGCTCGTGCTCTGCGCTCACAAAATGCGGGGCTTCTATCGACCCCTAGGGTTAAAAAGAAATCCGCCGGCCACAGAGCCTTTGTCTACCGCGCTCCCTACCTGTGGAACAAATTACCTGCCGTCATCAGGGGCGCCTGCTCTGTCGAAGCTTTTAAATCCCTGCTTAAGACTCATCTTTTCTCTCTCTCCTTCAACCTACCTTGATCTCACCTGGTCGGGGACTGACCTTTAGATTAATCTGTGTAGTTTAGTTATGGTACAGGGTACTACATGGTACCACTGGGTAGTTTACTATAGGGTAGTTTAGTTAGGGTACAGGGTACTACATGGTACCACAGAGTACTACTTGGTACTGCATGGCATTACAGGGTACTACATGGCTTACATAGCTCTACATGGCACCACAGGGTACTACATGGCACTACAGGGTACTACAGGATACTACGGGGTACTACATGGCACTATGGGGTACTATAGGGTACTACATGGCACTACGGGGTACTACATGGCACTACAGGGTACTACATGTCTGCTCCTTTGCAGCACCACAAACATGGGAACTCTCTAACTCTTCCCCCCCCCCCCTCTCCCCCCCCCCCCCCCTCCCTCCCCCTTCTCTCTGAGTACCCGTCTCCTGGCGCTGACCAAGGTGATGGATGCCTCGGGGTCTTGGCCAAGCTTGTAGTGACTGCTCTACATGCACCTCCGAGGCATTGGATCAGTTATTCACCGCCGTCTGTCCGTGGTCCTGTCAACTGATTAACAGACTGTTAACAGATTAACAGTCAACGCGGTTTCATTGCTGGGTTAAGTACTTCTATTCTATTCACATAATACGCTTACTTCATATATCTACTCCATTCACATATATGCCTACCACTTGTATCTATTGCTATGCTACTACAATCTCATGAGCTGTCTAACGCCTGTCCCGTCTCCCTGTCTTCCTATGACTTGCTGTCCTGGAGTGTTGACCGGAGTGTTGGACGTCCCGTGACGAAGGCCGGGAGATTGCGACCCCCTCTGCGTGCCCCCCTGTCTTCGGAGGTCTCGTAGTGGTGACCGGAGTGCCGGATGTCCCGCGATGATGTCGGGGAGTTTGCGACCCTCTCTGCGCCACCCCCCTTCCCCCTGTCTCCGGCTGTCCCTGAGCAACGACCGGAGTGTTGAATGTCCCGTGACTAAGACGGGGAGGACGTGACCCTCTTGCGCCGCCCCTGTGCCTCAAATAGATCCGCTATCAACTCTATCTTTAATCTTTCAAAATGTTCAGTTGCTATCGCTATTAGCTCTATCTTTAATTTTTCAAAATGTACAGTTGCTATTGCATGCACTCATCTGTGTTTCACCACACACATGAGTGCATGCTTACCAACTGTCCGTCTGCAACACTACTATCACCGACATCTAAGAAGGGAGATCCCCCCTTGAACGGCCCTTCTAAGGTTTCTCTCCTCCACATTGCCTGTGGAGCTTTTTTTCCCTATTGTTAGGTTTTAGTGAGTTTTTCCTTACCTTCGCGTGGGGTATGTCTGGGAGTGCATGCATTCTTTCATTTATTTGCATTCATCTAAAAAAAATTTGGACCCTATGGTGTTCTTGTTCTGTTCTTGACTTATTGTTATGTTGTCTTCTTGACTTGTTTAAAGAAGACCTGTACGGCCCATGGGGACATTAACGTGTGTTGTCGGGCCCTATAAATAAATTTGATTTGATTTGATTTGATTTGATCTAATCAGTATAACACACTCCTGCGCGTGATGTAATGCTTAAATATTGAACACTTTTGTTTACACTTGTTTACCTACTTTTGTCTTTCTATTTTATACTTGAGTATTTTTATCTAGCACACTCTCAGGAGCAGAACAGAAAAAAAACATTTCATATAAAAGTATTCTGTATTTTTGTGTGACAACTAATAAGGAAACTTAAAACTTGAAACTTGTTTGTTGAAGAAAGACAGAGATCCAATGCCAATTGGTCCAATGCGTCTAACATGCTTTGTATCCTCACCATCCATGTATGCCCAAGTGACAGTATAAACTTTAACTAACGTTAGCTGCTAACGTTAACAAAGCTAAGAAAAGTCATCTGGGTGAGTTTTCATTTGAGTTGAGAATATTTAGCTGTCCAGCTCAAACAGCGAGGAAGGGAGGGGCTGAGCCTGAGACTCTCTTGCTCTGTCTCTCTCTCTCCACAATTTTAAGTAGTCAAACGTTACACTATAAAAACGAACTGGATAGTTGATGATTATAAATATTTAATTTCATTAGCTGAAATATTCAAAAATTATTTCACCATTCTCGCTCAAAATCTCATATTGTGACATTCCATGCCGTGCCAGACACTACAAACACCCACGTCCACACACCAGTACATAAATCCACTGACACCAATGATGAAGGACCACAATGGAAACAAGCCTATGGCTTTATTGTGTTTATTCTAATCCTATTGGTAAATGGTGATAATGTATACCTGTTCATCCTGTGATCAAATGTATATGTATGATTCCATTCTAAATCAATAAACTATTCTATCTATCTATCTATCTATCTATCTATCTATCTATCTATCTATCTATCTATCTATCTATCTATCTATCTATCTATCTATCTATCTATCTATCTATCTATCTATCTATCTATCTATCTATCTATCTATCTATCTATCTATCTATCTATCTATCTATCTATCTATCCATCTATCTATCTATCTATCTATCTATCTATCTATCTATCTATCTATCTATCACCCACCACCACAAGTAAATTCTCAACCTGTGGGAAACACTAAATATACTGTATAGATACTATAGATACTGTATAGATACTGTATAGATACTATATATATACTGTAGATACTGTATATATATTGTATAGATAACATATAGTAGGGCTGTCCCCGACTAAGGATTTGGTTTGTCGACTTTGATTCGCCGAAATTAGTCAACAGTCGACTATTAGTCGACTATGAAAAATAAAGACATTTAGAAAAAAAATTAAGTATAATATTTTTTTATTATTATTTCTTTTTTTATCATTCCATTTGGGCTGTGGGGGTGCTTAATGTCTGAAGGAGTCGACGGAAGGCTTCTTGTCCTCTGCGAAAGCATGCAATTCGTTTATAATAATAATTTATATTTTTTTGCATTCGACTAAGGAGGCTTTCTCACTCAACATTGGGGTCAAATCAGCTCCGTGCCGTCCTCATTCCGAGTTCCGTGCCGAACTCCCCCCCCCCCCCCTCTCCCCCCTCTAGTTTGTGTACACACTTCAGTCTTGGTGCGCTCTGGGTTTTGTTTACGGTTTGCGTTTTGAGCTTGTAAGCTTGCCGTAGTCGATGATGTCACGCTCGAAATGTAAACACAGGAAGTGTTAACACGGAGACTGGAGACTGGATGCTGATATAAAAGAAACAAATAACCAATAAATATGAAGTTATATTTGAACCTCTGTTGTCAAGCCTTGTCAATATAACCCACCACCCTTTTCTCACGAATGGAACTCTGTTGTAGAGTCCGCTTTTGAGCGTATTGCAGGGTTAACGATAACGCTAAGCTAACGGCTAACGCTAGTTAGCTTAGCTTTTTACTAGTAACATTGCTCGCATCGATTAGATTGAATGTCATTGATCTACTGGTCGACCACGGCCGACTGGTTGGGCACCACTGGTCTAATAGAAATAAATGCATTCGAACAAGAAAGTAGACAGCAATGGCTAACGCTAAGCTAATGGCTAACGCTAAGCTTGTTCAGAAGCTAACATTATCCCATCGCTCGTGGCAATTATATTGCATGTCATTGATCTACTGGTCGACCATGGCCAATTGGTTGGGCACCACTGGTCTAATAGAAATAAATGCATTCGAACAATGTATAGACATAGCAATGGCAAACAAAATTGCCAGGCCTAATGCGAGCCAGGGAAGTGTTGCGCTTTGTGCTTTGTAACGTGGCTTCATGTTTTCATCCACTGAG
>NW_028169956.1:15000-17124 GCF_963971535.1 Notolepis coatsorum
ACAGGCAGAAGAGGTAATAATAGCTAGGTAATAATAATAATAATTATTATTATTATTATTATTATTATTATTATTATTATTATTATTATTATTATTATTATTATTATTATATTAATAACAATAGGAAATAAACAGTGTAACAGAAATGATACGTCCATGTCCATGACTAAAGGGATTCATAGGACTTTGTTGACTAATCGATTAGTCGATTTCATCAACAAATCTGTGAAATTGTGTTTCCCACATGCGATCATGCAGAAGGACCTCTTTAAATCCAGTGCTTACCAGAGATGTGCTCATCATCTTTCAGGAAATAGCATGGAGAAAAGCATAAAAAAACAACTAATTGACAAAATCTTGGTAGAATACGACTAAAGCCGCAGATTAATCGACTAAGAAGGGGCAGCCCTCATATACACATTTAATGTGGTGGTAGCAAAGACGTGGACTGTTTCTCCGGTGTTGTCATTGGTGGTGTGTTATGCAGCATCATCTGGGTTTAGCCAATCGAATGTCAATGAAAGTGAATAGCAAATTAAATTGCTGTTATTCCCTCGTGATGTGAATAATTCATGTCTGAGGGGAACACTCCCTTCCAAACTAAGGGGCTTGGAGTGTACGAAATACAGAAATGAACAACAACTTTGATTTATATATTGTTTTTGAAAAAATGGTAATATATGGACATGTTCTAAATCTGGTTGGAGGCTAACGGAAAATAAGGAGGTGATGAACCAACTGATGCAAATTGTAGGGTAGTTCTCTGCCTCCACAGAATGCATTAACGTGATCTCAGATTGTGCCAGCATTATTAATTGTATACCCAGCACACCTACTGTATTGTACAAACCATAAAATAATTGTTGATTAGTGTTTTTCTTTTTCTTTTGCAGTTGTTTGAGGGTGTTATACTGTAACTTTCAGCAATAGTTTATTTACAAATACAGCAGCTTCCTCTTCAGAGTTCTTGGGTCTGACAAATAAGCCATACTTTATGTGCAAAGCTATATTATCATTCAGGTTCACCGTTTATTGGACATAATTTTGAAACCTAACGAACATAATGAACGAACAAAATCTTGGCTTACACAAAGGCAACAAAATACAATTTACCTTGGCTCATTCACCGTCAGTGATAAATAATTTGCTACTGTCTAGTGTCACCTAAATTATGCATGTAAGCTATTTGTTTAGCATGGTGACATTTTGGCTGATTGAAATAGCATATTTGGAGAAATATGGAATAATATGGAAGAAAATGGAGAAATGTCAACAAACATTGGCCAATCAGCTTCATTAAATGTATAATTTCACTGCCTTTGGTCAGATTAGATTAGTTTAGAGATTCACTCACTTCAAACAAACCGCCCCAGAGATCACTTGGTTGGCACCACCTCAAACAGGTGGACCAGGATGTGGTTGTTTGGTGTGGACCCAATTACAGTTTGGGTGTTCTCACCTCTCCAAATGAACCACACCAAGAAATGTAAACGTTCCAAGGTTTGATTCAACTAGACTAAACAAGGCAGATGTGAAAGTGCCCTAAGATATCCATAGGGTAACCAAGATATTAGCGATCAGTTTATTTGATATATCAACAAATGCAACTACTGCGTCTTATATCCCTTCCAAATGCTGCTGGTGATATAAAACGTGTCACTTGCTGTGTTCCAGATGATTAACCCGGGAATGTCCTACCAGACACTGCTTTGAACAGCCAAAAACGGCAAATGTAAAAACATTCATGAACTAGGTATAGCTAGAATCACTATTATGTGCTATCAACTGGACATTTATTCAAATTTAGTCAAGATGTTCAAGAGTATTACTTTAACTTAGATTCAATATTGGAGCCAGGATACCCGAGTAGGCATCGGCTGAAACAGAATACGTTGACCTTGCTGGTGCATTCATTTAGAATAGGGATCAAACATGGAGCTGCAGGTGTACCGTTAATACTGAATATTATTAAAAAATAATGGACCCCCTCCAGCTATTCATAATTTCATATTCACCCGAGCCTGCAGTGGAATGCTAATATACGCTATACATCACTCCAGCCTCAAAAGGTAGCAATTTCTCTAGACCAGATATCAACCAGTGGACTGGAGTTGTGTGAATGTG
>NW_028169955.1:5000-12769 GCF_963971535.1 Notolepis coatsorum
AGTCAAAGGTTTTGCTTGTTGTACACGGTTGCAATCCCCCCCCCCCCCCCCTCGCAGTCCTCGGCCAGTCGTCCACGGAGCGTTAAAATACGTACACGCAGGCATTGGCTATAGGCTTCTAAAACTATTTAATAGGCTAAACTTCGTTTTTAACTTCTCTAATTTGCATTTCTTTATTTCATTTCATTTTTCCCGACATAACGCCACCTGCCTCGAAAAAAAATCCGATACAGATGAATTATCTTCTCAGAATAGTATATAAGTGAGTATATCTTTTATGCATATTTTACGACTTGAGCAATACTATTTGCGTCTTGTCCTAGCAGCGTTCTGTGATATCATCATCATCATCATCATCATAATAAGTAAGACAACGGATACGTTTAACAAATTCCATATAAATCGATAGTTTATTATCCGTGGCCTGCCGTGTGTTTTTGACTTAAGTCTAATCATTAATCTGGACCTTCGGGACAGTTTGTCTCGAACGTTGGCTATAGGCTTCTAAAACAGGCTTCGTTCGTTCATGCAGCCGTTCATCTTATTAATAGCCGATAGAATGTTTGAAAGTGACGGGTTGTCCTCCATGCGTTGCTCACTAGTGCCTCCCCTGCTCACTAGCGTATTTCACATCTTGAGCAATAATATTTTTGCGTCTTGTTCTAGCAGCGCTCTGTGATATCATCATCTGTCATATCAAGGGCACGCGGACGTCGGCGTCTACTGCGCACGAGCGTTGGGCGCAAAACGGCTCCGTATCTGGCTCGCGCATATTACATCATGGCACTGTTGCCGGCGAGTTTTCTAAATGAAAACCCCCTTTGAGCGTTGCCGCTAGGAAAACGAAATTGCCTGCCAAAACGGCGTTGCCTTTTAACTTGGACATGCAAACGAAATAATTCGAAAATGAAACGTTGTAAGTGTAACCATGGCCTGAGTGACTGCGCTGTGTCTCGTCTCGTCCTGTCCTGTCCTGTCCTGTCCTGTCCTGTCCTGTCCTGTCCTGTCTGTTCTGTTCTGTCCTGTCCTGTCCTGTTCTGTTCTGTTCTGTTCTGTTCTGTTCTGTCCTGTCCTGTCCTGTTCTGTCCTGTCTGTTCTGTTCTGTCCTGTCCTGTCCTGTTCTGTCCTGTCTGTTCTGTTCTGTCCTGTCCTGTCCTGTTCTGTCCTGTCTGTTCTGTTCTGTCCTGTCCTGTCCTGTCCTGTTCTGTCCTGTCCGTTCCGTTCCGTTCCGTTGTGTCCTGTTCTGTCCTGTCTGTTCTGTTCTGTCCTGTTCTGTTCTGTTCTGTTCTGTTCTGTTCTGTCCTGTTCTGTCCTGTTCTGTTCTGTTCTGTTCTGTTCTGTCCTGTCCTGTTCTGTTCTGTTCTGTCTGTTCTGTTCTGTTCAGCCAGAGCTCAGTAGGCTCACTGGAGTCACCAAGTATAAATTAGGCTTTAGAATGGAGAGATTTCCACACCCCTACGCCATAACATTTTCTTTATTATATAATGGCAATTTGATAATTATTTCATAGGGCTACATTACAGACCATAATGTTGAGTCACCGGGACTTGCCCTGCTCAGTCGTGCCATTGTTACCAAAATGGTTTTATGATGTGTTTTTCAGAAGGCAAAGTGTGTTTCTGCAAAGTGCAGAATAGGTGCCCTCAATGTCGCCATCTGCTGGTTGACGGACGTAGGCTTCTTGGCTTCTGACTCGTTTGAGTGAGTTTTATATTTATGCTCATATTCTCCTTTTCTGTGTTGATTATAGCGGATCTAAGCCTATATATGCTGCTTAAGTACCAACAAGTATAAACTTTCTTATGCTTTAGATTAATAATGTAACTGTTGAGATGAATGATATATTTCATTACGGTCAAAAGAACATAAAACAATAGTTCTGATTTCTAACAACATAATTTCAGGCAGGCAGATGACAAAATAACTACAGTAAGTGGTGAGAGTGAGCGAGTAAGGAAGGAAAGAAGGAAGGGAGTGGGGAAAGAAAGAAAGAAAGTTGAAAAAAGAAAAAGAAAGAAAGAAAGAAAGAAAGAAAGAAAGAAAGAAAGAAAGAAAGAAAGAAAGAAAGAAAGAAAGAAAGAAAGAAAGAAAGAAAGAAAGAAAGAAAGAAAGAAGTACATTATTTAATGTGTAAAAATTATAATTTGGAGGGAAACAAGGGAGAGGATAATGAAAACTAGAGACACAATATGAGAAAGTCAAAGTAAGGAGAGAGAGTGAGAGAGAGAATGATGTTAACCATCTGTAGTGTGGTAGTGAAAGGTTAACCTTCTGTAGTGTGGTAGTGAAAGGTTAACCTTCTGTAGTCTGGTAGTGAAAGGTTAACCGTCTGTAGTGTGGTAGTGAAAGGGTTAACCTTATGTACAGTAGTGTGGAAGTGAAAGGTTAACCTTCTGTAGTGTGGTAGTGAAAGGGTTAACCTTCTGTAGTGTGGTAGTGAAAAGGTTAATATTATGTAGTGTGGTAGTGAAAGGTTAACCTTCTGTAGTGTGGTAGTAGTGTGGTAGTGAAAGGGTTAACTGTCTGTAGTGTGGTAGTGAAAGGTTAACCTTCTGTAGTGTGGTAGTGAAAGGTTAACCTTCTGTAGTGTGGTAGTGAAAGGTTAACCTTATGTAGTGTGGTAGTGAAAGGGTTAACCTGCTGTAGTGTGGTAGTGAAAGGTTAACCTTATGTAGTGTGGTAGTGAAAGGGTTAACCTGCTGTAGTGTGGTAGTGAAAGGTTAACCTGCTGTAGTGTGGTAGTGAAAGGTTAACCTTCTGTAGTGTGGTAGTGAAAGGTTAACCTTATGTAGTGTGGTAGTGAAAGGGTTAACCTGCTGTAGTGTGGTAGTGAAAGGTTAACCTTCTGTAGTGTGGTAGTGAAAGGTTAACCTTATGTAGTGTGGTAGTGAAAGGGTTAACCTTCTGTAGTGTGGTAGTGAAAGGTTAACCTTCTGTAGTGTGGTAGTGAAAGGTTAACCTGCTGTAGTGTGGTAGTGAAAGGGTTAACCTGCTGTAGTAATACAAATAATAGATCAAATTTATATAGCACCTTTCATAGAACCCAAGGTCGCTTAGTGTGGAATAATACCTCACATTAATATAGTACCAGTATTTTACTAGATCACAGATATAGGAGCTTTAAATCCAGATGGTTCTTCAGAGATGTCTGTGAAAAGGCACTGGACAGACCTGCCGTTTGTCTGAGACTAACAACCACACTGTGGGCAGCGACCTGCCGTTTTATGCTGGGGGGGGCGGGGGGGGGGGGGGGCAGTTACATCAACTCAAGGGGCACCAACAGACTGAAGGAGCAGGTGAGGAAGGTCATAGCTCCGTGGTGGGAGCCGAGGTGGTGGCGGAGAGGAGGAGGAGAAGGAAGCCGGCCGCTATCCTGGAGGACCCCTCCTCCTCCCACCTCTACGACGAGCTAAAGGTGTAAAGTACTTTGTTACAATACTTATAAGTACTGTTTTGGGGGATTTGTACTGTACTCGAGTATTATTAGGTTTGTATACTTTGTACTTTTACTCCATTACATTTCAGAGAGGGAAAAAAAACATATTTTACTCCTTACATTAAAAAATGCGGACCTACTGGGCGGCTAGGTGGCGCAGTGGGCAAGGCGCTTGCCACCAACGCAGGAGACGCTGGGTGCGAGCCCAGCTCTCGGCGTTGCTACCAGCTTGGCTGGTCGTTCATACTAATACAATTGGCAGTGTTAGAGGGTGGGAAAGCCGGTGGGTGGGGATCGGACGTTGTGGACAGCGACTCCTACAGGTCGGTTGGTGCGCCTGCGCAGCAGAATCAGGAAGCGACGGGGGCGGCGTGTCCCTCCCACGCAGACCCTCACCGCTGAGAGATCGCGCTGTGCAGGTGAAAAGATGCGACGGCTGCCTCCTCGAGTACCGGAGGGGACACGTGATGCAAGGCTTCGTCCACATTGCAGCCGGCATGTGGGAGGCATGGTCTAGCAACGTTCGAGACAGGGGAGGGGAGAATTGGACGATACGAAATTGGGGACGGGAGAAAAATAGAAAAATGGGGAGAAAAAAGTAGATAAAAAAAATAATAATGCAGACCTACAAAGTACAAAGTACAAATCTCTCAGGTCCAACCATTTGAATTCGTATATATATTTTTGTTTCTCTGGCCGAACTAACGTTTACGTTATTATTGATCCTGCGGCCGCGCTTTATTTAAAAAACAGCCGATCAAATACCCATCAACGGAAAAAGGAACCCGCCCACACCCATGCTGATTGGACCACAGGCAGCAGCCAGAGAACTAACGGTGGCAGAACTTGAGAACTACTACTACTAGGTATGTCTGAACGCATATATACATCATGCCAGTTGGGGTACCTTATGTATACTGTTTACTTTACTTACTCATAGTATATATTTTATATATAAGTGTTTTATTGCCCATATTTATTATAACGTATAATATAACCGATGGGGCCTACAGACCCTCATCTCCACCTTTGATTACACCGTTTACTTGCTCATATTTGTACACACACACACACACACACACACACACACACACACACACACACACACACACACACACACACACACACACACACACACACACACACACACACACACACACACACACACACACACACACACACACACACACACACACACACACACACACACACACACACACACACACGCTCCTTACCACAGTGGTGACCTCCAGGTCCTTGAGGAAGGTCCTCTCGGTGGTCAGTAACTCCTTGGCTATGAAGTAGGCCTTGTCTGTAGGGAACTTCTGGACACACAGGGAGGGAGACCAGGTGTATTAAATCGTACATACATACATACATGTACTGTATACATCCGTCTGTACATCAGGCCGTCCATCCATCCATCCATCCTCACGCTTATCCATCCGTTCATTAACATGACATCGATCCATCGATCCAATCTTTCTTTCCATCCATCTCGCATCCTTCCTTCTTGTCCGTCCGTCTGCCTGTCTGTCTGTCTGTCTGTCTGTCTGTCTGTCTGTCTGTCTGTCTGTCTGTCTGTCTGTCTGTCTGTCTGTCTGTCTGTCTGCCTGTCTGCCTGTCTGTCCCATTTCTCGACCCTCTGTTTTTACATTGTATGCATTGAACACACGTCCAAGTTCAAGTTTCTTTATTAGTCGTCGTACAGAAATACAGAATACTTTGCACGAAATGCTTCTTTCCGTGTTGTTCCCGAGAGTGTGCCAGCTAGGTAATAACAAGATAGTATAAAATAAGTATAATATAAGTATAAAATAGAAAGTCAAGAAGTCAAGTACGTAAACAAGTGTAAACAACTAAAATGTTCAGTATACCTATATATACACACAGTATGTACAGCTGGTACAAAAATGGTGAGGTATAGCTTAGCTTGCGGTGCCACCTTGTGGTGCTGAGGTGCAATAAGGAATAAGGAATGAAAATGATGTGCAATTTCCTTACCAATAATATAAATATAAAGTGTAAAGTGTGTTAGTGTCTAAAGTCAGCAGAGTGAGGTTCTAGTAGCACCATCACGGCATGTAGCCTGAAAGAGCAGCACTCCCTCCCTCCCTCCCTCCCTCCCTCCCTCCCTCCCTCCCTCCCTCCCTCCCTCTCCGTACACTGACCTTCCTCCTGGCCTCGTCTTCATCGTCCGTGCGGACATATCCGGCCTCGGTGAGCAGAGGGCTGGTGAGGGGCGAGGGCTGGGTCCGGTCCGGCGGGCTCTGACCGGCTCCCGGGAGGAGGACGCCCGGCGCCGGCTGGCCGTTGTTAACCGACCCGGTGCCGTTGACCAGAACCTGGTGGGCGCGGGCCAGCGGAGAGTCCGCGGAACTGGGACTACTGCCTGGCAGGGGGAAGAGGAGGAGGAGGAGGAGGAGGAGGAAGAGGAGGAGGTGGAGAGAGGAGAGAGGATTTAAGAAGAAAGGAAAGGATTCAAGAGCAGAGAGGAACAAGGAACCAAGTCAGAATTTTGATTCTTCAAATAGGTCCATTTGTCTTGATGTCCACTCTGCCGCTGCGCGCTCAGTTTACACCTCTTTCGACGAGACATCACTGCCGTATGAAGCCCGCATGGCAGCAGTGTACATCAAGTTAGAACACAACCTAGCAGGTCAAGACAGACCAGAGAGCAGGACACGAGAGACGTCCCTCGGAAAGCTTTTTATTTTTTAAACGGTTCTACTTTTAGCTTGGATCATAATTTAAGACGAGTCTAAGTGAGTCTAATAATTCACTCCTAGTTGGAACCAATAGCTTGATTAAACGTCACTCACTCTTCCTTGCATCCAGTTAAAGAAGCCAATCACTCTCCTTGCATCCAATTGATAAATCATTGATAGTAGAAATATGACAATCAAGACATTAAAAGTCCAAAGAAATCAACCCATTATCAACTACAGCTATTTACTACGAAGCCATACGTCACTACTATGTTAAAACTAGTACTTGTGTCGACTACATACTTGCCCATTTCGAAATGTTTCAAGTCCGCTTATTGGTGGGTTTATACGCCATACGGGATTCATGGGTGAAACCATTATGGCAACAACCGAGCGCAGATCTGCGGCGGTCACTATGAATCTCAACCACATCAAGACTAATAAATACTACAACAACTGATGGCTTACAAATAATAACAATAATAAACACACACGCTAGACGACGGCGGAAAAAAAACACACAACATCGCACACAGACACAGGCAAATCCACGTGCGGAGCTCGAGCACATGCAACAGACGAACAAGGAAGCCTCTAGAGGGAGGTGTAGTCTGACGTGGCTCTGGAGCGCCCGCGAGGTCCACCCGTACAGGGATTCATCATTGGGGAAACAATTCTGCCTCGTGAATATTGAAAAGCTTTCCATTTCTGCACAAAACGAGGTTGAAATTTTTGGTTGAAAAAAAATGCGTCGTTTTTTTATTTTTACGATTAATTGCGAATATTTTCACGTTGAGCTATAGATTGTGGATGAATACGCACAGAAAGGTACACCGGGCAAATGTTCATGCTTTATTTGTTTTAAAACGAGACGATTTAGAAATGGGGAATTACATTACGTTTTTCAAGATGGTGGACCGGCCGGGGAAAAAAAACAGCAATGACGTAACCACTACACCTCCCTGTTCTGCCACACGAGACACAAGACACAAGTAGGGGAACGAAAGGGGCCACTAGACTAGAGGATCGTTTTGGGGGCGGGGCCACGGAGGGGTGGTGGGGTTGGGGCGGGGTCAAAGACAGGGGGTGGGGGTGGGGGCGGGGTCACGGACGGGTGGTGGGGGTGGGGTTGGGGGCGGGGTCACGAGACACAGGTTCTCTATAGTTGACAGAAGATTCCGGAGTCCCTTTGCTTCAAATACACGGGTCATTTTCTTTTTATTGACGCTATAGGTGCACACAATCAGTTTAACAGTGTTATAGAGAGAGAGAGAGTAGAAACCATTCCCAAGGTGAAAAAAAAGAAGAACACAAAACGTTATAAGTAGTAGTAGAACAATCCAGTGTGTGTTTGTATAAAGAACATAAGTGCAGATATATACAAAGTGTTACAGAGTGACAGGGGGGGGGGGGGACACACACACCTAAAAAAACAAACAAATTATTAAAAGAAAAAAGAAGAGCGAGTTTAGGTTATACATTCTGGAGTTAGTGAAATGCAGAAGTGAGTTTCCTATTGTAGAACAAAATTCCGAATTCGGAATGTAAACAAGGGTCGAGGCGCGATGATGTCATAATGCGAAATTAGGCCTTTTTTTCTTCACAGAATCACAGTTTGTATATAT